>NC_012877.2:40481087-40781087 GCF_000003195.3 Sorghum bicolor | reverse complement strand
GATGAATAGTTGCTCTGCCATGACTAGTTCTCAAAATTGAAATCTCTCTCAAGTTTAGGCATGACTGTTATTAATTAAGATTTGCTCTAAACCTGAACTTGTGGGAAGAGTACTTGATCTAAAGTCCAAGTTGTTAACGGATACGATTTGGGAAGGTTGAGTTGCTGTTTATCTGGTCCTAGAGATGCTAGAATTCTGGAGAATTTTATCTTTGAAAATCTTTAAAATGTTGCATGATGAGTTCCTATATGATGAGAGTTTAAATTCCTACCACAGTCATATATACATGCTTGCTAGACTTTGAGCCAGATTTTTACTTTTTACTGCTTAGGAGCACTGAGTGTGGTCAAGCTGTGTAGACCCATAGGAGCTTGTCATGTGGTTAAATAAAGATTCACTTGCACGTTCACTCACACATGCTGCTTCTACTCCGGAAGTACGCATCCATATCTATCCAACCATTTCCATCTCCAGAACCACCCAAAATTTATTCTACTCCTATGAAGGAGAGAATAGCCAAAAATATTTCTGTTTTTCCCCTGTGAAATAAATGCTCAAGTTATCTTGGTTACTACCACTTGCTATATTATTTCAGGAGACGAGTGCTCTAAAAAAAGGGAGAAAAAAGTATACGAGGAAATAAAAAGGGGCAAGTGCCCGGAACCTCGAAAGAAAAGAAAAAAGTGAGACGAGAGGTAAAAATCGACAAGTGTCCGACAGTAGAATTAGGGGTACAAGATACCCACCTGAGAGAAAAGAAAAAGAAAATATAGAGCATCTCGTTCTCCTCAAAAAGTTTCAAAAGAGCAAGAAAGGTATGTACCCCCTCAAAAGAGCAAAAGTAGAATTAGACTTTCACCATTGTTATCACCATCATCACCATACACCATTCACTCGCCACACATGCACATCTTGATTTGACTTATTGACTTGTTTCTCTGGATCCATGGTTTGACTATGCAATAAATGTCTTGTAAGTATGTATTAGCTGTCTCCCACCTATGAGCTCTAGATATCAAAACCTTATTAGAGTAGGGTGAGAGAGAAGGCAATGCCACTATGCCTTATACCACAAATACCACATACTTTGAGAGAAGGCATATACCAACACTGCCTTGGTAAGGATCCAGAAATACCACAAAAGAGAGACTAGAGAGAGTCATACAAGGAATCTCTGAGTTTTATTTGAAAATCTACAAAAACTCCAGAGCTATAGTTAATCGAAGAACAAGAGACATGACGCTTGACTAGACCGTTCTATCTTTTAACTACTTAAGACACAAGTGACGGTTGCAAGCCCCATTGTGAAAGGTAATATGAGTAAGTTTAAATCTTAACAGTTTACCCTAACCTAGAGATGATATCTTGTTTGAATGCATGTGTATCTTTAAGGCATGAAACCACTGCAGAAACTCTTGAGTCCATCTTTGCTCAGGGACGAGCAAAGGTTAAGCTTGGGGGAGCTTGTTGACGGTCCTTAATGCTCACATTTAACCGTTAACTAATCATGGAAAAGGATCCAAATGCAACTAACACCTAGACTTAGGGTTTTATCTGACAGAATTCCACGAGTTTTGCTGTTTGTCTATTTCTACAGGGGGTTATCAGGAAATACGGAAGAAAGACCCACACATCGGGTTTACATAGAGATATTAACATGCCGCGCAATTTTCTATCATCTAGAAGACTCCAGAAGCCACGGGAACAAAGCGGAGGCCGAGAGGGCTCAGGCACAGGGTGCCCGCCCTAGTCCTGAGGGCGCCCGCCCTGCTACAGTGCTCAATTAGAGTCCAATTCGGGGACAACGCTCCACTGCTACAGTGCTCACACGATTAAGGTCGGTTTGGTCGGATGGTGGAGAATAACGTGGAAATTCCTTGGGAGCTACTCTTCCTAGATTTCTTGGAAGCTACTCTTCCTAGATTTCTTGGGGGCTACTCTTCCTGGACTATATAAGCAGACCCCCACCAGCCCCTGGAGGCATTCCTCTTCTACAGAATCAAAGCTAAGGTTTCAATTCTTCATCCAAGTAGAGAGGATCCCTCTAGTTCTTCTAGTTCTACCTCTAGTTCATCTAGATCTAGTTCTAGTTCATCTAGTTCTAGTTCTAGTTCCTCTAGTTCTAGTTCTAGTTAGTTCTAGTTGTAATCAAGAAAATAGGGAGAGAGAAGAGGAGAGCGGAGGAGGAGCCGGATCTGTCGGATCTTCCTCAACATTGTACTTTTGCAGCAACTGGTTCGTCCTTCATTGTTCTCCAGGTTCTTCAATTCATAATTCCTGGGTTCTTTAATTACTTTTATTTACATTCAAGTTATTTATTGGATTCCCGCTTGCATCAAGTGCTCTAGTCTTTATAACGCTAGAGTAGTAATTAATAGATTAGACGTGGTGTTTAGTCTTGCGATGACCTAGAATTGCACTCAATCCTGCGGATTGTTGTGGTAGCCTTAGGGTAGTGACAGCCCTAACGGTCGACGTATTCCACCTCGTTCGGATCGGTATTTGTAGGACCGTAGTCAGACCATCCTAGCCCCCTTCTCATCTCTTTCTGTGGTTAGTGCTCTGATGTCCCGATATAGATAATCTTGAAGTAATTCTTGATTCTTAGATCAATTAGAGAATTCTCAGGAAACTTCCTCTCTTCGCACCAAAAATATTCATATAGTTATCCTTGGGAGATCTTGGATCTTAATTAGTATACTCACGTTCTCTGTGGAAAATCGATACTCTGGAATACTCCCGGGTGAAGGCTACATCGGTATCCGTGCGTTTGCAGATTTTTCTGTTTGCATTTAAAATACCCAACAAGCAGTCAAGCCAATGGACTTGAACCCATATAAACCCGGTAGTCCGATGAAACCTCAAAAGATCTCAATTTAACCAACATACAACCAAGATCGTACATGATCAAGCATCTCCATCATAGATTACAAATATTCATCACAGAACATAGTTTTACATACATCAGAGTTCAAATAAAGTTATTACAACGTAAGTCGATAGCGGAAGCAAAGTAGTTTTGAAACAAAACACACTTAGTTCGATTATATGGCAGCTCGATGATCAACCCAACAAAAGCATAAGTGAAGATACAAGAGATGATCTTGCCCGAGATCTACTAATCATCCGCAGCCGGATGGTGACAGTTAGTGCAGTAACCGTGATAAACGATGTCATCCGCAACAAGGGTAAATAAAACCCTAAGTACAAGAATGTACTCAGCTAGACTTACCTATCATAAACCAGAAATAAAGTGACACCAAGGAGTATGCAAGGCTCATATTTGTGGGCTGGTTTGACTCATGTTTTGCATAAAAAGCTTTTCATTGAAGTTACACAATTACCATCATTTTAGCAGCAAGTTAATTACTTAAAGAAGCTATTCACTAGATTAGCACCTGTTCTAAGCATACACTTGAGTATTAAGCATCACAGTAATAACCATATCCGGATTATCACATAGCCATCATCATTTTCATCAAAACCATCATGTTCACTTAGTGAGTTCTACGTTGCCACTGCTAAAGTCAAGTTCTCACTATCCGGGAGAGACGGCGATTCGAATCGATTCCCATCCAGTTGGAGGGGTATTCCTAGCACTCACCTAGGCATACTTTGCAAGAGCAGCCTTAGGTCACCTTTAGCACAACTCAGGACCAAGTCGTGGGTCCGAACAGCGCCGCACCCCCAGGGAAGACAATCTGCCAGGGTCAGGACTCTATCCTGACACCTCGGTCTTACGCCATTGACTCCCCGCACATACAGACCGAGGTATCCGGCCTGAGTTGACTCATAGGCTTCATGGTCGGAACGGCTTATCCGGCCAGCTAAGTGTTAGGCATGAGTTCAACATGACAAGAGGACGTACAGCGTATCGGTTCTTAACCGACACAGATGGGGATAGATCCACACCCAAGACCTCCATGTCTTGTTGCTTCACTATCGCATTTCTGTCCGGTCTCCATTCATTATTATCACATGGTTATTCGACGATAGCACATATAGCCAACCGTGATCAAGTATCCACCTATCTCTCGCAGGTGACAGGAAATCACCCGGTTTCTACCGAGCTGAGCATGGCTAAGCATTATTTCGATCCTAGACCTATTCAGGTGAGGTATAAGGTGGACAAGGTAGTCATTATGTAGCAAGGTTGTCATATCAATGCCTAACACTTAATGCAACAATACATAACCATTGTTAATTGACAGCTGGACATGATAATAAAATAATGGGAGTCTTATAATGCTCTAGGGCTTGCCTTCGATGTAGGTAGAAGGACGGTGTTCAGGGCACTCCGGCAAGTCCTCCTCCTCAGCCCCTTCCTCTGGAAGTGTCTCCCTCTGCTGCTCCTCTGGCTTGGGTGGTACAAACTCCAAAACCATCATGCCTTTAGGTGCACCTAACTATGCATGACAAGGTGATAAACATAGGGAATGCACATAGGATGCAATATGTAATAACGAGGGCCAAGAGAAACATGTAACATGGTGCAACATAAATACAAGCTCCTAAGATTGAGTAAATAACAGATTAACAAGTAAGTGCATACTTCTTCTCTGGTAAAGAGGGTAACTAGACAAGCTATTCAACCTACACTACCTTTACTCAGCACTGGGCAGTCACAAGTTTTGGCTATAACGTAGTCATCTATTGGCCAAATTAAGCAAGTGAGCACTTTATGGAAATCTTAACAAATTGTCTACAATTCAATTTTAGACATCACAGAAAGACTCCCAACAGAAACTGGTCAAAACAGACAAGTTCTCAGATCTGCTCTGAAAAATCCAGACAACAAGCACTTCGTAGCAGTTACTTGTAACAGTCATAAATTTTAAACCATTCAGCCAAACCTTATGAAATTTGGACACAAACTAGATAATTAAGTTAGCTACGTGTTTGTTAAAGACAAGTTTCCCAGCAAACTTCATTGTCGAGCAGTTCTTAAGTAATTTCTATCAGCTACACAGAATATGCTCTAGACAAGGCATAAATAGCAAAAATAATATTTTAGCACATATTAAGAATGTAATATTGATTCAAACCAAAAGCACCAGTAGCTAGAACAAGTCTAAGAAACACCGTAAAACATAATGGCAAGGTCAAGAATCAGTTTTAATGTCCCCTTTTCTATTTAATTGATTATTAGGGTGAGTTAATGAGCATATAGTACAAGTGCTCGAAAACTTCCAGTACAGTTACAGAAAGCTACACATGCTACATCAAGGTTACTGTAAAATTTTCATGGCCCTTTCACATGTAGATTGTAGTATACAAAAATGACAAGCTACCAATGGCATTAAAGGCATAAATGTGAAACCCTATCAAAAAGTGTCAAACAATAGATTTCAGATTTTTCTTAGCTTTATCTTTACAAGATTACATTACCCAGCAAGTTTCATCACTAAAGGAGTAACAACTTATTTATTAAAAATACCACAAGAAACTCCTATTTAAACAAGGGATATTTATAACTCCATCATAAGGCATCCAAAAATCATGAGAAGTTTTTCAGAACCTACTCATAGCATAAGTAACAACCTCCTAAATTCGCATGGCCATAGAGCATACAGATCTCAAGATATAATTACCCCATTTTTATTAGGGATTAAAAGAGATAAATCATAACAATTTATTTCTGCAAGAACATAGCATGTTTCATATTTTTATTAAAAACTATATCTACACAGGAGCATGACAAAATTTGAATCACACAAATTGGACTTGCCAAACTAAAGATATGATTTTTACAATATAGCATTGAAACCTGCCAAAAACAGAAATAAGAGGAGAAGGGTACAGTGGGTGACAAAGGGTCCCACGCGTTAGTGAAACAAAGGACAGAGGCGAGCTCGGTGGCCGGAGATCCCAACGACGGCGAGGTCTCCGGGGAAACCAAGGGTACAACCATGCTCCTCACATCGAGGCAGACCTATTGACCTACTTGGCTCACGCTCTACTGGCCTCTAGGGTGCTCGCAGTCGGGAATGGCGGAGTGGCGGCGCTGCACAGCGATACGCCGACGAAATGGAGCTATGGCGACTCAGTAGAGGTTGAGGATGAGCATCAGTGAGGAGAGGCGAATCTAAAGGAGCAAGAATGGGGGCAAATGGTGAACCAGAGAAGCCTGGCCTCGTTGTCAGTGACCTCTGCGAACTCCGGCGAGGTGGAGCTCGCGGCGGAGTGAGCAATGTAGCCTCACCGGTGCTCGTCTGGGGAAAAGAGGTGGACGACGAGGTAGAGGACATCGTGGCGGAGCTCTGGGCGGAGTGGCTCGGCTCAGGACGTGGTGGCGTGGCCGGGAGAGCTCGCCGAAGCGTGGCGGAGCTCGCCGAGAATGATGGCGGAGGGAATGGGCTCTGGTGGAGTGGACGACGCGTCTGAGGCATGGGGCGGCTTCGTGTCGACTTGAGGACGCCGTCTGAGCTGACAGGAGGGGTTGTCAATGGTGTACAGCCAACATCTGGCGTGACACGCGGCGGCGGACCGCTTCCGGTCCAACTGAATCGAGATGATCAAAGTCCCCAATGGCCGACTGAAACTTGATTTTCATCAATGTTTTATTCATGATTCACTCGGTGATTTTGGCTCAGATTTGTTCCAATTGGTAGAGCTACACGAGTTCTACAAGTTTGCTTAAAGATCGAAGTCTGGTTTCGCCTAGAATTCAAACTACAAGGCTCCCAAGTACCCTAAGTGCAAACTGTGTTGGTCAGGACATACGCAAATTTGGCTGTGTGAAAACTGACCTCATTTTTGCCTTGTGAGCTAAGTTTGAGTGTGTTCCTTGAATTTTCATGAAAAGGCACCAAAACAACTTTTGTAGCTTATAAAATTTACTACAACGTTGCTTTATATGTCATTTACATGCAAGGTCTCTAACACTAGTTTCATAAATGGTCCTTGAAAAGAGGTTTAGGGGGTCCAACTAGGTCAACCTAGGGTTAACCAAGAATTAGGGGTATTTTTGGAAGAAAGCTCCAACATAAACATTGTTCCAAATGCTATTCTAAACATGAGTAAGGTATTTTGGAAGACCATGTGCACTTGTATATATTAGTCATACCTTACTTACACACATAGCAAGCCATATAAGCAATTCAATCACATAGTGTATACACAATGTGACATGTGATCATGACATGATGCTTATGAGTGAATATGATGATGATCATGTTGATGCGATGCTCATGGTTAACATGCAAGCCAACACTAGGAGTATTAAAGCCCTCCCCCTTACAAAAATCTCATCCTGAGATTTGAAAGACGTATCATTTTTCATAGAAGGAGGGGTAAGTTACTTGTAAATAATCTTCCCTTTCCCAAGTGGCATCCCTTTCACTTTGATGGTTCCAAAGCACCCTATAAAGTTTAATCACTCTCCCTCGGGTTACTCTTTCCTTGACATCAAGAAGTTAGATAGGCTTTTCTTCATAGGATAGATCTGATTGTAATTTAAGGCCTCCCGTTTCTACTCTTTCTTCGGGCACACGAAGGCATTTCTTGAGTTGAGACACATGAAATACTGTACTATTGCAAACAAGTGTTCTAATATGATAGTACCTTATCATAGCATTCACAAAACATTACTTATCATAACCCAAGTGTTTCATAGTCCTTACTACGAGGACAGGGCTCATGTCAAGTGCTCACTATCCAGGAGCAATGGCGATTCGAATCGATTTCTGACCAGCTAGCGAGTTATTCCCCACACAAACCACACTCACTGATCAAGTGAGCTACTGATCACCATATTACACTATCTAGGACCAATTCGCGGGTTCGGCAGGCACCGCCAGTACCCAAGGACCGTTTCGGCGACCGAGGTATCCAAGGTATACCAAGGTTGCGCGCTGCGCCCTCGTCGTTCTCCTCAACCGTCACCAATACAGCGCATGGCGGCTCGACTCCTAGCCCGGATAGTGTTCAGGCTTCGCAGTCAGAATGACTTATCCATCCAGCTAATTGTGGGGCATGCGTTCAACATGACAAGAGGGCCGTCAACGATCGGTCCTTAATCGACACAGGCAGGGGCACTATGGTCAACACCACCATAAGACCATACCCGGTCTCAAGTTCATTTTCACACTTGGTTACTTTTTATCATAGCATTGACAGCTAATCATTCAGGTGTCCACCTCTATCTCGCAGGTGACAGGAAATCACCCGACTTCTACCGTACTAAGCAAGCTAAGCATAGACTCCGAGCCTATCTACATGGGACAAGGTAGATAAACAGGTGGTGATATCAAGGAGTAAATATGCATCAACGGTATCAAGCAATTCCTATCACTTAAATGCAGCATAGTAGAACAACCATAGTATATTAATTAAGTTAGCGAGAAGAGGGAGACTTAGAATGCTCCAGAGCTTGCCTTTCTCGAATGTGCTAGGCCTGTGGTACGAGCACTCCTGCAGCTCTCCTTCCGGCTCTTGTCCTCCCGGAAGTTCCTGCTCCTGGGTCTCCTCCTGCTCCTCGGGTGCCACCTCATTCTCCTGCGAGCCTCTATGATGCATGGGTGCTCATGAGTGGAGTGCGAGATGCCCGGGGTGCAAAGCTTATGCAAGTGGGTACCAGATAACCATGACATGGTGCATAGATGACCCAGGTGATTATTTCTTCAAGATAGTCAACATCATCCAAGGACACGTAGTCAAATTAAGCATCTATTGCATTCTCTTCTACAAGTTGTTTCCATGGTTAACCAGCAAGCTAACATGATGCTTCAAAGATACACCAAACACCCTTTAATCCATTTATCTCATGCACAACAAGGTATAATTTATTTAATTATTATTGGACCTACAACAGTAGCATATACTTATTGTCATCAATAAATTCCACAAAAATTACAGTGGGTCGCTAGTCAAATATAGAGTCTACCACAAATTTTTCATAATATTTGGACAGATAGTTTAGCCCACACAAAAACACAAGTTTATTCTATATAGTAAGTATAATTACCCTACTGGTGATGAAGTGTCAAAGAACAGATTTCGTATTTTTATAAATTACTTACTAACATAAGAGACACTCACAAAAATTTCCAGATTAATTTCATGATCCATTTATTTACTAAAAATCATAAACCATTGCTATGCAAGCATTTAAATCATCATAAATTAATTTATACAGCAATTAATATGTGACATATTTTTCCCAGAAACTAAACATCCAGGCAGAGCTAAGAAAACAAGTTTCATACTTTTCTGAGTTACATTCAAATTACTATGCATTTTCTAATTATCAGCAAAAACATTGATTAATTATATTTGTACAGAAAAGTTGTCCAAACATAACATGCAATTACACCAAATTGTAGATCTAGAATTATAGAACACACCAAAATTTATTTCATCATTTTTGGAGCCATAAATCTCAAGATACAAATTTTACAAGGTTTAAAACATTTCTGAAAAATCATTTTCTGAATTTCTTTTCAAATCCACCCTGGGATCCGGCTAGGTGCACCCGGTGCAGTGCACCCGCCCTCTGCGCGAGTGACCGATAGGTGGGTCACGTGTCCCACGCGTCAGCGACGCCGAGGAGGGGGAGAACTCCGGCGAGCCAGAGCTCACCGCCGGTGACCTCTTTCGGCGAACCAAGCACCCCTACGCGTTCTACGGCTCAAGGCGAACCCGATGAATCCCTTTGCGCGACCTGAAACGGACCGGAGCGAGCTCGTCGCCGGCCATGGCGGAACGGTGGCGCTGCTCACCGTCGACCCGAGGCGCTAGCCTGGTAGAGTGCGATTGGAGTGCCTTGCGAGCGTCGCGGTGCAGTGGCGAACACGATGCGCTAACTAGGCGGCGCCGGAAGGCACGGTGGCGTGCGGACTACGCGTGCGGCGGCAGTGCTCTCGCCGAAGAAGGAAACAAGGGCGAGCGGGGCTCACCGTGCGTGACCAAGCGCTCGGAGTCGTGTTCCGCAACGGCGAAGCGAGGGCGGAGCTTGGCGAGAGATGAATCGAAGAATGGCTCACGTGCTGGGGGAGAACGGCCGAGGCGGAGCTCGAAGCTCCAATGGCGACGGCGGCGCTCTGCGCGCGCGGGGCGAGAGCGAGAGAGCGAGAGAGGAGGAGCTGGCGGGCGCAAATGGCAGCGGGGACCGAGGTGGACGTGGCTAGGCGCACCTGGTGGCCGACCAGGGCGCGTCCAGGTCGCTGCATGCACGCCACGCGGCGGCCGAGCTCTGCCGGCTCGCCACAGCGGCACGGCTCGGCCGTCCACGCGCGTGGACGCGGCGCGGGAGCGGGGAAGGGGGCGAGCGCGGGCGGGCTGTGCCGGCTTTGGCCAGTGGGCCAGAAGTAAGGCCACGGCCTCCTAACGCCCCCCTTTCCTTTTTCTATTTTTTTAATTTCTTTTCTCCAATCTTTTTCTAAATTCATTTGGGCTATTTCCAAACCTTTTTCAGCTTTTGCCTCCAAAACAAAAGTTGTTACAAATAAAAATCTCTACAACTTTGGTTTAGGTTGAAATTCCAAATTCCAAATAGGATTTGAAATACAACTTAAAACTAGTTCTAGGTTTTTAAATAATTTCATTTTGGGACTTTTTGTGTAAATCCATTTTTCAATTTCTATAGCTCTAAAAATTTCACAAAATTATTCTTAATTCTTCTAAAACATATTTCAATCTATTTTGGTCATCACAAGAATTTTGGAATCAAGTATACTATTTTTATCATATTTAAGTCATGTAAATTAAGCACATAAAATCACACTTGAATTAATACTATGGTCATGTGATGTTATACTGATTTTCTTGATGAGAATGCTTATGAGAGAGTTTATGAGACTAAGTGCATGCTTAACATCTAGGGTGTTATAGCCCTTCCCCCCTTAGGGAAATCTCGTCCCAAGATTTTGGGCTACTAACCATTTCTTATGAAATTTTGGATAAACTGTTTTTAGATAATCCTCGGTTTCCCAGGTGGCGTCTCTATCATCGTGATGACTCCACACCACCTTGTAAGTTTTGACAACTCTATTCCGGGTTACCCACTCCTTGGTATCTATGATACCCACCGGTTGCTCTTTATACTCTAAATCTGCCTTTATCTTGATCCCCGAGGTTCAATCCTCTGCTCGGGTACTTTTAAACACTTTCTTAGCTGGGACACATGAAAAACCGGAAAGATCGAGCTCAACTCTTCTGGTAACTGAATCTTGTAGGCCATAGAGCCTTTCCGTTCTAGTATCTGATACGGTCCAACATATCTAGGTGCAAGCTTGCTCCTAAGTCAGAAGCGCTGAACTTTCTTCATGGGTGTAACCTTGAGGTAAACATAGTCACCCACATTAAACTCGAGCGACCTTCGTCTCTTGTCGGCATAGCTTTTCTGTCGTGTTTGTGCGGCTCTCATGTGTTGTTGTATGGTTTGCACTTTCTTCTCAGCATCGTTCACGAAGTCGATACCATAATATCTCCTTTCACCAGGTTGAACCCAATTTAACGGAGTCCTACACTTTCGACCATACAAGGCTTCGAACGGAGCCATCTTGATGCTCTCTTGATAGCTATTGTTGTAAGAGAATTCATCCAAAGGTAACCATGATTCCCATGATCCTTTTGAAGATAACACACAGGCTCTCAACATATCTTCGAGCACTTGATTGAGTCTTTCCATTTGACCCGTGGTTTGGGGATGGTACGCGGTACTTCTTACCAGACTAGTCCCCAAACTCTTATGCATTCGCTCCCAAAAGTGAGGGTGAACTGCGGTCCTCTATCCGATATGATGGTCCTGGGAATACCATGCAGTTTGACAATCTCAGCCAGATACAGATCGACATACTCAGGAGGTCTGTAACGAGTATTGATAGGGATGAAATGAGCCGACTTGGTCAATCGATCTATGATTACCCAAAATGAGTCATTCCCCTTTCGTGTAGTCGGCAGACCCGTGATGAAGTCAATGCTGACCTCTTCCCACTTCCATTCTGGGACTGACAACGGTTGCAACAACCCTATGGGTTTCATGTGTATCGCTTTGACTCTGCAACATGTGTCACAACGGGCCACATATGCTGCTATCTCTTTCTTCATTTTGGTCCACCAAAAGTGAGACTTCAGATCTTTATACATCTTACTACTGCTAGGATGGATAGAAAGCTTTGAGAGATGTGCTTCATCTATGATTCGATTCTTTAGCTCTCGATCCTTCGGAACTACCAGTCGATGTTGAAACCACAAAACACCTCTCTTGTCTACCCAAAACTGAGTCCTTGGGTCATCCTTGATCGTTTCTTTGATATGAGAAATACCCTTGTCTGTTTTGTAGCCTTCAATAACTTGACTCTCCAGGGAACAACTGAGCTGTATGTGACATAAAACTTCAAGATGCATGAGATTGAAACCATCTTCAAATAGCGGTTGGACCACTTGATAATGTGGTTTACGACTTAAAGCATTTGCTACCACATTAGCTTTACCTGGGTGGTAGTGGACCTCGAGATCGTAATCCTTGATCAATTCTAACCATCTTCGCTGCCTCATATTCAGCTCAGATTGAGTGAAGATGTACTTCAGGCTTTTATGATTAGTGTAGATATGACACTTATTTCCCACCAGATAATGCCTCTAGATCTTCAAGGCATGCACAACAGCTGCTAGTTCAAGGTCATGAGTTAGATAGTTAACTTCATGTTTTCTCAACTGCCATGAAGCATAAGATATAACTCTGCCTTCTTGCATCAACACACATCCTAAACCACTTTTCAATGCATCACAAAACACATCTAAAGGCTTCTCGATATTTGGTTGTGCTAGAACAAGAGCAGTGGTCAGTAGTTTTCACAAGGTGCGGAAGGCTACTTCACACCCCTCTGTCCAAGCGAACTTATGATCCTTTTGTAGCAAACTGGTCATTGGCTTAGCTATCTTGGAGAAGTCGGGAATGAAATGACGATAATACCCAGCTAAACCAAGAAAACTTCAAACTTACAAGACAGAAGTTGGTGCCTTCCAGTCCATGACTTCTTGTACATCGGATGGATCCACAGCAATTCCCTCTTTTGACAGAATGTGCCCTAAAAATGGGACTTTCTTTAGCAAGAACTCACACTTGTTGAACTTTGCATATAGCTGATGCTCTCGCAGTCGTGTTAACACGACTCTTAGATGCTCGGCATGATCTTGCTCATTCTCTGAACAGACCAGGATATCATCGATGAACACCACAACAAATTTGTCTAACTCTGGCATAAAGACGGTGTTCATCAGATACATAAAGTATGAAGGAGCATTCGTCAATCCAAAGGACATGACAAGATACTCATACAACCTATATCTGGTAGAAAAAGCAGTCTTTGGTATATCTTGCGGACGGATATTGATTTAGTGATACCCGGACCTCAAATCTATCTTGGAGAACACTTTTGCCTTGGACAACTGATCAAACAAGATATCAATCCGTGGCAAGGGATACTTATTCTTAATTTTTACCGCATTGAGTGGACGATAGTCCACGCACATGCACAACAATTGATTCTTATTTTTCACAAACAACGCTGGACAACCCCATTCTGACGAGCTTGGCCGGATGAAACCTTTATCCAGCAACTCCTTCAGCCGAGTCTTCAATTCAGCGAGCTCATTAGGCAGCATCCGGTATGGCCTTCTAGAGATCAGCGCTGTACCTGGTAACAACTCTATAGCAAACTCCACTTCCCTATCCGGGGGAAGCCATACCACAATGATCTGGGGAAAAGGAACCACTTGTGTAGCACAAGAGATGCTAGCAAAGTCAAACCGATGAGGCAGGGGAACTTGGAAAGAACCACTGCTCTATGGCTCCCTGAGGGATAACACCCTTTTCCCGGCATCTATAACAGCATCCCACTCCTTCATCTAGTTCATGCCCATGATAACATCCAAAACTAACCCAGGCATGACCACCAGATTTACTCGAAACACACGATTACTTATATCTAGGGTTGCTCCTCGGACTACTCTATTTGTCAACACATCTGGCCCTGCGGAGCTGATGCGATAGCCATAACCCAGATCTGTAACTGCTTGGTCATGCTTTTGTGCAAATGCTTGGCTCATGAACGAATGCGATGATCTAGAATCAAACAAAACAACTGCAAGATGTTGGTTGACAGGAAACATACCAGCCGTTACCGGTTCTCCTTCCAGAATCTCCTCTATCGAGGTGTGGTGCACACTTGCTGGTGTTGACGGTTCTTAAGTATCAATTTTAATTATGAAATAAACAAGGAAAAGGACCAATATACAAACAACACCTAGAATTAGGGTTTGATCTCATAGAATTCCGCGAGTTTTGTTGTTTATCTATTTCTACAGGGGGTTATGAGGAAATATGGAAGAAAGGCCCACACATCGGGTTTACATAGAGATATTAACATGCTGCTCAATTTTCTGTCATCTAGAAGACTCCAGAAGCCACGGGAACGAACGGGAAGGTGATCGGGCCCACGGGCAGGGCGCCCGCCCTCCCCTCATGGGCGCCTGCCTACCTCTGGTGGCCAATCACGTTCAACCTCACAGATTATGCTCCACCGACCTAAAGGATCAAGGAGAACCGTTCAATCAATGTTGGTTTGATCTGACGGCCCAGATTCACTTGAAAAGACTATATAAGCAAGGCCCCTGGCCCCTGGAGGAGATAATCCAATTATTCATTAGCATATTTTCCAGAGAGGATTTAGAGAGAGGTTCCTTAGGGTTCCCACCTCATAGGCCGTAGCATCCAATGTGAATAGAGTGAGAGAGATAGAGTGGAGGTGTAGATCGGAGGAAGCCCTACCTGTCGGTGTCTACTCCGAGGTTGTACCTGCGGGATCAAGTCTGCTAACCTGAGGCTTGCTCCTAGGATTCTTCCGTATTTTGACTTCTAAATTCTAGTAAGTTTTTTGTTTTATTGTTCTTTGGTTTATGAGTTTACTTTGATCTCTTCGCATAGAGTTTAGAGTAATCATCTCTAGCGTAAACGTGGTGTTTGGGCTAGGATACTCATAGATATCCCCTTACTAGCTGGACTATGGTAGTAGCGAGCAACGTGACATTTTCGAGTTACCTTTGTAGCCCATATCCCGTTAGCAGGATCGATAGGGTTTATAGGTGTGGATCGAACATCCTCTGTGGTGTCTAGATTCCATGAGCCTCCCCAACAGAATAGTAGATCATCCTTACCAAGGTTAGAATGAGAGTGCGGTTGTAGTCTTCTCTATACATCACTCACATCGAGTCACATAGTTTGTAGCCTAAAGATTAGTAGTAATAGACCGGGTTAGTCAAATGCACGCTTTCTCCTAGTGGTAAAAATATAAATACGATACTCTGGATAACATCCCGGGTGAAGTGCTCACCGATATCCGTGCGCTTGCGGATCATTTCCTAATTGCGTTACTAAATATCAAGAAGCATTTCTGGCGCCGTTGCCGGGGAGAAAGACGGTTTGCTGAGATAACCTTGAGTCTTACTACTAGCTTGTATTTATACTTTTATCTTTTCTTATCTTTTTATATTCTTTATTTTCTTTACTCTTACCTTATGGAAAACCAAGATTCTAAATCGATCTATCAATTTGCAACACCTTCGGAAACTGACCTTTTACCATGGGAGTCATCACAGCCTATCCAAACATCCCAGTATAGGTTAAGTTCCAGGTTGATTGCCATGATTCAAAACCTATCTTTTTCAGGAAAGGAAGACGAAAACTCTTACCTTCATATTAGTGATTTTGAGCAAACATGTGATTGTCTTCGCATTGAAGGCATTTCTGATAAAACTTTACGTTGGAAGTTTTTTCCTTTTTCTTTAATGGGAGAAGCTAGACAATGGTATAGTCAGAAGGTAAGTCAACAACGAGGTAAATGGGGAGTCTTACGAGCCAACTTTTGTCTAGATTTTTATTCCCTCGACCGTATTGGCGACCTTAGACTCGTAGTCCTATATTTTAAACAAAAAGATAATGAAACTTTGGGAAAATCCTGGAAACGTTTTTCTGATCTTTTAGAATCTGGTCCAAACCATAATCTTGAAGACCCTGTTCTTTTATTTCACTTTTTTCGAGGTCTTCAGAAAGATCATAAACTAATGCTACATACAATGTCTAGAGGTTCTTTCTTTCGCATCCCTACTGATGACGCTAGAGCGATCCTAGATAGAATCCTAGAAGCTGAGATGGATAATACTATTCATGATGAAACCCATGAAGCCGAAGTAGACACTCTGCTAAATTCTCCATCTACTTTAGCTATCCCAAGTTCTGAGCCACAAAAGGAAGAAATTCCACCACCTGATTTCGTGCTAGATATAGAATCTGATCTTTTTGCCGATTTTGGAAACATTTCAAACTACCATTCTATAGACAGACCCAAAACGGCCATTTTAGCATTTGTTTGCCAACTGAACATCAATTGAGAGAGCTTATCGCAGTCATGAGTACCGAATGGTTGGAGGAGTCAGAGCTTTCCTCTGATGTGATCCGTTTGGGCACACCTCCTATAACTATACGATGTGCTTATGATTCTAATCAATTTGATGCTCTCTATAATCCTGTTGTGGGGATCAACATCATGTCTAAATCTTTTGCACTTAAATTTTTTATAAATTTGGTCCGAACCCCCACAACAAAGGTCATAAAGGAATCTTCGGGACGGTTAGTCCCTAGTCTTGGAATTATTAATATCCTACCCTTAATGGTAGAAGGCTCCATGGTTCATTTGAACTTTTATATCTTTGATACATGGGACTTCGACCTATTGATAGGACAACCTTTTAGAAGCCTCCTTTATGAAGGTCAAACTGGAAAGCTACACATTTCTTTTAGAAAATATTTTAAGTTTACAATAACGTTTTCTCACTCCTTAAATAATAAGACCGAATCATATCTTTTGCCCGATCCTATGGAGGAGGTAAAGGCTGCATCTCTAGAGCTTTTAGATGAACCAGACTTAGAAGAAGAAGCTCCTTTCTTCACAGAAGAGGCTGAACCTTCTAAACCTGAACCCTTAGATGAATTTGTAGAAACGCCTAAACCTCCCATAGAGCTTAAAACTTTACCACCCGGTCTAACCTATGCTTTCCTAAACAATAATCCAGAGTTCCCTGTAATCATTAGTGATAAACTCACTCAGGAGCAAACTCTGGGATTGATGACCATTATTGAGAAACATCACTCAGTTTTCGGCTACTCACTCCAAGATCTTATAGGAATCAGTCCTATGATTTGTACCCATCGTATTCCGATAGATCCTTCTGTTTCACCTTCTCGAGAGCCCCAACGTAGACTGAACAACGTGATGAGAGAGGTAGTTAAAAAGGAAGTTATAAAGTTGCTGCATGCAGGGATTATATATCCTATGCCGCATAGTGAGTGGGTGAGCCCAGTTCAAGTTGTGCCTAAAAAGGGAGGCATGACTGTCGATATGAATGAAAAGAACAAGCTAATTCCGCAACGCACTGTCACAGGGTGGCGGATGTGCATAGACTATAGAAAACTGAACAAAGCCACGAAAAAGGATCATTTTCCTTTACCTTTCATAGATGAGATGCTAGAGCGATTAGCGAATCATTCGTTCTTCTGTTTCTTAGATGGATATTCCGGGTATCACTAGATCCTGATCCATCCCGATGACCAAATCAAAACCACTTTTACATGCCCATATGGAACTTGCGCTTACCGTAGAATGTCTTTTGGGTTATGTAATGCACCAGCTTCTTTTCAAAGATGCATGATGTCTATATTTTCTGATATGATTGAAGAGATTATGGAAGTTTTCATGGATGATTTCTCTCTATATGGAAAAACTTTTGATAGTTGTCTTGAAAACTTAGACAAGGTTTTGCAAAGATGTGAAGAAAAGCACTTAGTCCTTAATTGGGAAAAATGTCATTGTATGGTTAGGGAAGGAATAGTGCTGGGACACCTAGTGTCTGAAAGAGGAATTGAGGTAGAGAAAGCTAAAATTGGAGTAATTGAACAACTACCTCCACCAGTGAATATAAAAGGAATTCGAAGCTTTCTGGGCCATGCTGGTTTCTATCGCAGATTCATAAAAGATTTTTCATTCATTGCTAGGCCACTTACTCTTTTGCTAGCCAAGGATGCTCCTTTCAAATTTGATGATGCATGCCTGTTGACGGTGGATATACCATAGAAATCCACATACAAAACACCGTCAACATGCCTCGGTTGCAAGGGGAAACGACATGACATGAACATATTTTATCCATAACTAGTTCCACTTGTACTCTTAGCTTGTTTATGCAGGAACAACAAATTCAAGACATTATTTGACAAAGCCAACATCAGAATCATCAAGAGGAGATCGAGGGCACAACAGGTGACACCCTGGGCCCACAGGGAGGGGGTCGCCCGACCCCTCTTTGGTGGGACCCAGGTGTGCCACCTAGTCCACCGACATAAGGGACCCCTGTGGACACTGCTGGTGGGCCCAGAGGCCCAGAAGTGGGGTCGCCCGACCCCACATCAAAGGCGGTTCCAGGGTCGGTGGCCTCCCACCGACCTTCCCCACATGTCCCACATGTTGATTTGCCCCTGCCGTTGATCAAATGGCGGTTGTGAGGTCGGTTTGATCCAAGGGTGGAGAGAAGATGTCACGCGGATCGATGACGTGGCGATGGAGTAACCCCTACTCCATCTCCCTCTATAAAAGGCAGCCTCCATCCTTCATTTCAAGTGTGCAATTCCAAGGCCAAGTGCATTACAAGTTCCAAGCATACAAGTAGAGTAGTAGTTAGTCTAGAGTGGGAGTTAGAGTCGAGTCGAGCGAAGCTCGGGGTCTCCGGAGTCGTCTTCTGGAGAGTCTGGTATAGCTCTTGTACCTTTCTACTTTTGTAAGACTTTCCTTTTATTAATATATTATTCTTACTTTACTTTACTGAGTTCTTACTTAGTGCAAGTCTTTTAGTCTTGTTGTGCATTTACTTTAGTAATATAGTTGTCTTAGTGAAGTTAGTGACCTGTAACCACTCCTGTGTGTGCATCATCGTCCTATCTTGTATAGGAGCTCTAGCTAGCTGCAACTAGTTAGAGTTGTAGGATTAAGTGTGAGCGTGGTGCTCATACTTAAGATTACCTTTGATTACCGTTGGCTTGAACGGAAAGTAGGAGCACACTCCCTAGTAGGTGACAGATCGTGGGCGACATTAGGTTCTCCTCACGTACAGGCTAGTTCTTAAAAGGTAAGGCGTCCATAAGCCCAATAGTCGCTTTCGGTAAGGGGTTAGGTGAAAAACCTTCTAAGCGTCTTACCAGCTCGGCTATCCCTCGCACACAGTTAGTAAGGCTCTAGCGTAGTTAAGGCAATTATCTATTAAAGTAAGTCACAGAAGTCAAGTTAGATACATAGGAGTCCTTTACTCACTCGTTGTCCTCCCACCTAGCTAACTCTACCATTTACCTTTAGCATAGGACCTTGGATTCACCACTACCCTTCCTATTCGTTATTTACCACCCTTATTCACTAGTTGATACTAGACAACTCAAGGAATCTCATTCCCCTTTTTGTTAAACACACTTAGCCGCTTTCCCTTGGGAAAATATAAATTACGATACCTTGGAATACTCCTTGGTGAAGTGCTACAGCGGTACATTCTGTGCGCTTGCGGAATTATCCAATAGTAAATAGAGTTACCCTACCAGGGCACTTCTGGCGCCGTCGCCGATATCCGGTGGTTGCGTTAAGAAGTGTCAACAAGCATTTCTGGCGCCGTTGCCGGGGAAAGCGTCTGTCTAAGAGTTTTAACAAAAAGAGAATCCAGAGTTTGCTAGTTATCAAGTAGTGATAGGGATAACCCATCACTTGTCTTGTCTTCCTTTATTGTGAAGCCTGACAGTGTATGAGCGGTTTCCAATTGCCGTCAAACTTCGTTGAAGATCCTGAGCAACTGTTGAGGAGAACTAGACGTCGTCAAGTTCCACCTCAAAGGTTCATCTCGAACCTGAATCCGTTAGAGGAAGGAGTATCTGCACCGGTTATCAAAGAAGCTATGGCCCAGAAGACCATCTCTGAGTACTCTGCGCCGTCGGCTGACAATGTCGCCACGGGTCCGCAGCTTAACTTGGGGGATGCGACTTTTGAGTTGAAGCCTGCGCTTATCAATATGGTGCAAGCTAATCCCTTCTGTGGAAAGCCACACGAGGATGCCAATGCCCATCTCCAACACTTCTTGGAGGTGTGCGGCACCTTCACCATCAAGAATGTCGCCGCAGACGCCATCCGTCTTCGCCTCTTCCCATTCTCGTTATTGGGGAAGGCGAAGCAATGGTTCTAGGCCAACAAGGGTGAAGTGACCACGTGGGAGAGGTGCGCCAATGCATTTCTCAAGAAGTTCTTTCCGATGGGCAAGACCAGCGCCCTTCGTGGAAAGATTTCCAGCTTCCAACAGCAAGCAGATGAGACGATTCCCGAAGCATGGGAACGTCTGCAGGAGTACATTCGCGCCTGTCCTCATCATGGGATAGAGGAGTGGCTCCTAATCCAAGGTTTCTACCATGGCCTGACCGGTTTGGCCCGTAGTCACCTTGATGCTGCCGCTGGAGGAGCATTCTTGCAACACAATGTCAAGGATGCCAAGGACCTCATTGAAAAGATGGTTATAAACCAAGGATGGAATGAGGAACGCCTCCAACCCAAGAGAAGAGGTGTCCATGCCTTGAATGAGGTGGACATGCTCTCTGCTAAGATGGACCTCTTAATGAAGAAGATGGAAGAAAGTTCCAAGCAAGAGACCATTCAACCTTACGCCACTGCACGGGCCATTGAATCTACATGGTGCGAAGTGTGCGGAGGAGATGATCATTCGGGAAACAATTGTCCCGAAACAAAGGAGGAAGTGAGCTTCATCAACAACAACAACAATGGGTACCGGCCCCAACAACAGCAATGGAACTCGCGCCCCTTCTACCAAGGTAATCAAGGTAATAGTTACAATCAAAATTTCAATAATTCTTTTGGTAACCAACCTTCTCTTAGAGATCTTGTCTTAGGCCAATCTAAAATCAATGATAGCATTAACAAGAAAATGATGGCTAATGACAAGATCCTTGAAAACTTAAGTGAAAAGTTGGATAGCTTTAACTCTGCTATGAAAAATCAGTTGAGCTTTAACAAAATGCTAGAAACACAATTAGCTCAATTAGCAGCAGCTGTCCCATCCTTCGAGCAAGGTAAGATCCCAGGGAAACCTGAGGACCCAATTGAAGGAGTTAAACTAGTTACTACGAGGTTCAGTAAGCCTCCGGTACAATCCAACTGGAGCTATCTTCTGGATTCGCCCTTCATCACCAAGAAGGACGACCCAGGCCTGCCGACCATCACCTGTGAGATCGGACCGCAAATCTTCCACAACGCCTTCTGCGACCTTGGATCGGGTGTCAACATCATGGCCAAGGTAACTTATGATAATTTGCTAGGGGGGCCTTTGCACCCCACATTTGTTCGTTTGCAGATGGCAGATCAGACGATCAGGTTCCCTGAGGGGTTGGCAAGGGACATACTGGTAAAGGTCCAAGACGACTACGTCCCTGCCGACTTCATCATTTTGGATATGGGATCCAATAATGATGTCTCGATCATCTTGGGAAGGCCATTCCTCAACACGGTCAATGCAGTCATCTATGTGGGGTCCGGCCAGATTCACCTCCAATTCCCAGGATGGAAGGTAAAATGTCCATTCAATGGTTATAAAGCTAACATGCAGGTGAAGGCCAAAGAACCTCCGACTAAGCCTCGCCACATCCGACGCCGAAGGGACAAGAGAGGTAAGTCGGCCAAAAGGGCCGAAAAGAAAGAAGAGGAACCCGCTGAACCAAAAATCAATACCAAGCAAGTATGGCGGGAGAAAGAGGTGCAATCAAGGTCCACGTCTCCGGGACCATCTGATGCACCCGAAGGATGAACAAGATGGAGAGGTCCTGCTCTACGGACCTAAAACATGGAGCCCTTGCTGATAAGGTAAATCAGTAGTTATCCCATATTTATTTTCTGCATTCTACTATTCACTTTTCAATTGCATTCTTACTTTGAATTTTGCATATCTTATTTCGACAAAATGTTTAGCCATAATAAATAAAATCTTGAGAATAACTTGTCATAAAAATTTGAGCTGCTGGAGCTCCCAAAGGGGGGTCGCCCGACCCCACCTTGGGGCCCACTTCACCACATTTCAACCTTGCTAGTCATAGAGGTTCCAACCCAGCACTTGGATGCTCTGGGAGCTCCAATGTGGGGGTCGGCCGACCCCCATATTGGCCCCACTTGCCTCCTGCTGGCCACCATTTGAATCACAATGGAGTCCTATGCTTGTAACACTAGCTAAAGTTTGAAAAAGAGTGGTCCCTTGATCCTTTACTTTAGTCATAAGATGCTCCTTTCATCTTTGATTCTTTTGGGACCACTCCACTAGCTTAAATTCTGCAAAGTGGTCACCTAGGCATGCTTGAGTGCTCCCATGGTCCATAGGAATCACTTTAGACATGTCTCCACTTTTGCCATTCATCTTTTACCTTTCACAAAGCACTAAAACAGGGAATCTCAGAAACAATTTGAAAACTTTTGGTCCACACCTAGCCTTTACTTTTCTGGACAATCAATGACACAATGTTTAAAGTGGAGGGGCTAGGATGGGGGTCGGCCGACCCCCATTTTGGACCATCTCTGCAAAATCTTGAAAGCATGCAGAATGGTTCCCTGTATAAAGCTAAATTCAAATTCAAAGTGCTTCTAGGGGGGGTCGGCCGACCCCTATATTGTGGGTCCACTACTTGCCCTTCTCCCCCTATAAATACCACAGCATTGTGAGCTCAACTCCACACCCAAAACCACCAGAACCATTTCGAGCTCACAATCCTTTCTCTTCTCTCTTTGTTACAAGTCATTTCTCAAGTTTAGTTTAGAAATAGTCATCAAAACAAAAACCCAAAAAGATTCCCCTTGCAAAGTAGTAGTAGTAGGAGCTTGGTTTGCCTCAGTTGTGTAGGAGGATGAAGAAGCATATCTTCGGCAAGTTCAAAAAAGCAAAGGGTGAGAGCTCTTCTCAAGGCTCTCACCATGCTCATGGAAGGGAGGAAGAAGAAGGTTACCATGGGATGGTACCCTACGAGCCTCCATCAAGGATGAGAGAGCCCGAGAGCGGCCTCATGTTAAGCCAAGAAGAGTTGCAAAGGTACTACATCATCCGAGAGGGTCTCTTCCTACACACTAGCATCATCGATCCGGACCTTTTGGCCCGCACAGGTATGGATGTTGAATTCGATAAGGTGTTTAGAGCAATTGGTTGGAGTAGTTTTTGGCAAGTGCCTGAATTTGGAAAAGAATTGCTTGCTAAGGAATTTCTATGCACCCTAAAACTCACAAATAATGGAATATCTTTTCGCATGTGTGAGCAAGAACATCAATTAAATTGGAGTTTGCTAAACACTGCTTTAGGGTGTGAACATGAATGTGAACTTGATCTAGATCATGCCACTAGAATGTTCGATAAATTTAGATTCTGGAAAGCAATTTCTGGCTCTAATGATTGTTCAAATCCTACTCCCATTGAAATCCATAATCCAACCTTGCGCTTTCTTCACTTCTGGATCATGTGCACTCTATATCCTGGCATGGGAACTGATACTTTAATTGATGATGAACTTAAAATTCTCTATGCCATGGTTAGTAAAATCAAGGTCTCCCCTGTGAAACTGCTAGTGAACTATTGGCTTAACTCTATTGAGTATGGGAAGCCCATCTATTTCACATCCTTTATTACTCGAATAGCCGATACTTTTGGATTACTTGAATCACATTATTTTGAAGACATTGGCTATGTTAGAGGAGTGGTAGATGAGAACTTCTTTATCAATGCTAACATGCTCATAAGAGATCCAAATGGTGAACTTAAAATGATTTATCCGGGCTATACAACCGAAATTCCTCTCCCATGTGCGAGGCGCCGGTTGTATGGGGTCCGCACACTTACCATTAGACTAGCCCGAGTGGCAAGTCCAGATGTTGCAGGGACACGCAGGGTGACAAGAAGGATGATGCAAGCCGCCCAGATGGAGCAAGGAGGATCCTCGCACCATGACGTTGAAGAGGGCGATGAAGCGATGTCAGTGGATGCTTCAGACTCCATGGGTCTACCTCCACAACGCACTCCACGCCCAAGGGACAGGGCTAGGCGTCACCAGCCCACAGGTATGGACAGTCTCATTAATGACATGGGCGAATTGCAGATTGGGCAAGAAGCAACATTGCAACTGGCGTTACAAAACGGCCAACATATCCGACGTGTGCGAGAGGAAGACGCACAACGCTGGGCTGGATGGTACCAAAATTTCCCGCCACCACAGTGAGCGAAGATCTAGCTTGGGGGAGATCCTCTCCCCCACTAAGGTAAGTATTCTATCCTATTTATTTTCATGCATTTTATCATTCTTACTTAAAAAAAATAATAAATAAATATTTATTAGCATTTCCCTTTAGCATATATGCTTCATGTATGTTTATATCCCTCATGGAAATTATGACTAGTTGCTTGTTAATGTTTCTCTAGTGCCTAGTATACAACTTAGTATTTCTCTAAGTATGGATCACTTAGCTCACTTAAACTGCCATGAACCTAAAAACTTTGTGGGTTGCAAGTGCTAGAACTAAGTCTAAGTTGTTGTGGGACATGAGATAGTAAGACAAGAGCTACTATAATATTTTTCTAAGCATGCATGATTATCAGAGATTTATTCTTAAAATGATCAAAACCTTAATTGTTCCTCAATGGTGATGAATTCCTACCACAGCCATATCTACTTTACATAATTGCAACCTTTCCACATAAGCTATTCGCTTTGTGTTGAGTGTCGTCAAGTCTTATTGACCCTTGTTAAGAGACTTTTCATGCTCCTAAGATCAAGATCACGTACACACCACATATATATATATGCTGCTTCTACACTGGAAGTACGCAACCACATGTATTTCGCATCCACTAAATAGGTTGCTCCATACTCTAAATGGTAGAACATCTCTCTAAGCATTATTTGGTAAATGAGACATCAAAAGGGCTAGGCAAAATGAAATAAAAAGATGGACATGTGCAAGTCCACAGAAAAAGAAAATTGAGCACATGAAAGCTCATATATAAAAAAAAAGAAGAAAAAAATGCTAGCCATGTCTCAATACATAGAGAGTCTATCAAATAAAGGAGCAACCTAGTCCACCATATATCACACTTGCACATCTTGATCTGGGAGTATGACACTTCTCTTCAAGGATCCGAGCTTTGACTTCGCAATACATGCAAAGTAAGTATGCTATCTCCTTTCATCCCTACCTTGAACTCCACATAAGCCTTTTAGAAATAGGATGAAATAGAGAAGGCAACTCTTACCATATGCCTTGGTGAGGAATCATACACCATTTGAGTGACATGAGAGAACCATAAGAGGAACATTTAAGCTTTCTTTTGAAAATATCACAAAACCTCTGATATGAAACTTGCTAAGAATGAGAAAGTTAGTGCTCAAGTCAAACTGTTCTGTCTCTCAACCACCTAAGACAAAGGAAAAGCCATAAGCCCCATAAGGGACTAAGGTAATAGGGGTAAGTTTACATAGCTAAATTTTTCATGCAAAGAGAAGAACTTTGTTGTACACATGGTACTCTTGAAATGTGAACATAGTAACAATACCTGATCCACCGAGGCTAAGTTTGATTGTTTGCTCGGGACGAGCAAAGGTTAAGCTTGGGGGAGCTTGTTGACGGTGGATATACCATAGAAATCCACATACAAAACACCGTCAACATGCCTCGGTTGCAAGGGGAAACGACATGACATGAACATATTTTATCCATAACTAGTTCCACTTGTACTCTTAGCTTGTTTATGCAGGAACAACAAATTCAAGACATTATTTGACAAAGCCAACATCAGAATCATCAAGAGGAGATCGAGGGGACAACAGGTGACACCCTGGGCCCACAGGGAGGGGGTCGCCCGACCCCTCTTTGGTGGGACCCAGGTGTGCCACCTAGTCCACCGACATAAGGGACCCCTGTGGACACTGCTGGTGGGCCCAGAGGCCCAGAAGTGGGGTCGCCCGACCCCACATCAAAGGCGGTTCCAGGGTCGGTGGCCTCCCACCGACCTTCCCCACATGTCCCACATGTTGATTTGCCCCTGCCGTTGATCAAATGGCGGTTGTGAGGTCGGTTTGATCCAAGGGTGGAGAGAAGATGTCACGCGGATCGATGACGTGGCGATGGAGTAACCCCTACTCCATCTCCCTCTATAAAAGGCAGCCTCCATCCTTCATTTCAAGTGTGCAATTCCAAGGCCAAGTGCATTACAAGTTCCAAGCATACAAGTAGAGTAGTAGTTAGTCTAGAGTGGGAGTTAGAGTCGAGTCGAGCGAAGCTCGGGGTCTCCGGAGTCGTCTTCTGGATAGTCTGGTATAGCTCTTGTACCTATCTACTTTTGTAAGACTTTCCTTTTATTAATATATTATTCTTACTTTACTTTACTGAGTTCTTACTTAGTGCAAGTCTTTTAGTCTTGTTGTGCATTTACTTTAGTAATATAGTTGTCTTAGTGAAGTTAGTGACCTGTAACCACTCCTGTGTGTGCATCATCGTCCTATCTTGTATAGGAGCTCTAGCTAGCTGCAACTAGTTAGAGTTGTAGGATTAAGTGTGAGCGTGGTGCTCATACTTAAGATTACCTTTGATTACCGCTGGCTTGAACGGAAAGTAGGAGCGCACTCCCTAGTAGGTGACAGATCGTGGGCGGCATTAGGTTCTCCTCACGTACAGGCTAGTTCTTAAAAGGTAAGGCGTCCATAAGCCCAATAGTCGCTTTCGGTAAGGGGTTAGGTGAAAAACCTTCTAAGCGTCTTACCAGCTCGGCTATCCCTCGCACACAGTTAGTAAGGCTCTAGCGTAGTTAAGGCAATTATCTATTAAAGTAAGTCACAGAAGTCAAGTTAGATACATAGGAGTCCTTTACTCACTCGTTGTCCTCCCACCTAGCTAACTCTACCATTTACCTTTAGCATAGGACCTTGGATTCACCACTACCCTTCCTATTCGTTATTTACCACCCTTATTCACTAGTTGATACTAGACAACTCAAGGAATCTCATTCCCCTTTTTGTTAAACACACTTAGCCGCTTTCCCTTGGGAAAATATAAATTACGATACCTTGGAATACTCCTTGGTGAAGTGCTACAGCGGTACATTCTGTGCGCTTGCGGAATTATCCAATAGTAAATAGAGTTACCCTACCAGGGCACTTCTGGCACCGTCGCCGATATCCGGTGGTTGCGTTAAGAAGTGTCAACAATGCCTGACATCTTTAAATTTATTAAAGAATGCACTCATCTCTGCACCAATCATTCAACCACTTGATTGGTCGTTGCCTTTTGAAATTATGTGTGATGCTAGTGATTATGCTGTGGGGGCAGTTTTGGGACAAACTAAAAATAAGAAGCATCATGCAATTGCTTATGCTAGTAAAACTTTGACAGGAGCTCAACTAAATTATGCAACCACTTAAAAAGAGCTTCTGGCTGTTGTCTTTGCCATTGATAAATTTAGATCTTATTTAGTTGGAGCTAAAATAATTGTTTACACTGATCATGCTTCACTAAAATATCTGCTCACTAAAAAAAGATGCTAAACCTCGCCTGATTAGATGGATATTATTACTTCAAGAATTTGACTTGGAAATAAAAGATAAAAAGGGAATAGAAAATTTTGTTGCTGATCACTTGTCTAGAATGTATTTTAAGAATCCACAGGAAACCCCATCAATGATTCACTCTGGGATGACATGCTCTATGGGATTAACAGGTCTGACCCCTGGTATGTAGATATTGTTAATTTTATAGTTTCAGGGTATGTACCACCAGGAGCAAACAAGAAGAAGCTTATTCAAGAAAGTCGTTCACATATATGGGATGAGCCATACCTCTTCCGAGTATGCTCTGTTGGCTTTCTCAGGAGATGTGTAACCACCGAGGAAGGATGGAAGATCATCGATAGATGTCATTCATCACCATATGGATGTCATTATGGAGCATTCCGAACACACTCAAAGATCTGGCAGTGTGGATTCTACTGGCCTACAATGTATGAAGACACGAAGCAATATATCAGAAGATGTGGGCCATGTCAAAGGCAATGAAACATAAACACAAGAGATGCCATGCCACTCACCAACAACCTTCAGATTGAGCTCTTTGATGTCTGGGGAATAGACTACATGGATCCGTTTCCCCCATCAAAGAAGTGTGAGTTCATCTTGGTGGTAGTTGACTACGTCTCCAAGTGGGTAGAGGCACTACCTTGCAAGCATGCCGACAACATCAGTTCAAAGAGGATGTTTAAAGAAGTTATATTTCCAAGATTTGGAGTTCCCAGAGTAGTGATAAGTGATGGAGGAGCACACTTCATCGACAAACGCTTCAAGCACTATTTATCAAAACATGGAATCCATCACAATGTCGCTACTCCCTAGCATCCTCAGACAAGTGGCCAAGCAGAGACTTCCAACAAGAAAATCAAGAATATTCTTCAGAAAACAGTCAATGAGATGGGAACGGCATCGAAGGACAAGTTACCCGATGCACTCTGGGCATACCGGACAGCATACAAGACCCCAATTGGAATGTCCCCATACCAATTGGTGTACGGGAAGTCTTGCCACCTACCTGTTGAATTGGAGTTTAAAGCACATTGGGCCATAAGGAGATGGAATATGGACCTAGATGTCGCTAGAGATCAGAGAAGAATGCAACTATCAGAATTGGAAGAATGGCGAGAGAAAGCATATCACAATTCAAAGATCTACAAAGAAAGAGTTAAAAGGTGGCATGATAAGAGGATCAAGAAGGAGTTCGCACCCGGAGATAAGGTATTACTTTTTAATTCCAGGGTGAAGCTTTTCGGGCATGGAAAACACCGGAGTAAATGGGAAGGACCATTCAAGGTGATCAATTCATCATCCCACGGAGCTATCACACTTCAAAATGATGAAGGTACGTTATTCAAGGTAAATGGTCAACGTCTTAAATTATTTTTAGAGCCCAATAAAGAATTAGAAGAGATAGACGTGATCCATTTTTACCTTCCCATGGAGAATTAGAGCACAACCTTTTTAATCTGACGTTTTAGGACCACGTATATATTTTTCAAAAAAATTTTGCATCTAGAAGCATGCTCGAGGAAGCGGGCCCACAACAGGTACAGGCACAGGGCGGGCGCCCTGATGATGAGGGCGGGAGCCCAGCCCCTGCCTCCTCTGTCACAGAACCGACCAAATTATAAGAGTTCAAGTGCAGAAACGATCGTCAAACAATCAAGTTTCTAAACTTGAGCCCATATAATCCCGGTAGTCAATCGAAATCACGAAGGACTTCAAACCAACTCGCAACAAACCAAGATCGTAATAGTTCAGCATAAACACAACGATTGTTACATAGTCATTCATTGCCGACGAAGCGGCACCACACCGGAGTCATTAAGTTATTACAACCCAAGTTTGAAGTAGCGGAAGCAAAATAGTTACACACATCCGTTCAAAGTTCAGTTCACAAGTTTGTTACTGCCAGAGTCTAGGTCATCCTTCCAAAAGCATCATAGACGAGAAGAGTAGAGAACCGTGCCCAACGGTTAGTCCTCATCCCCAGCGGGATGGAGACAGGTCTTGCAGAAACCGTCATAGAAGATATCATCTGCAACAGGTGGGAATAAACCCTGAGTACGAGGATGTACTCAGCTAGACTTACCCGTCTAGTAAAACACAAAAGACACCAAGGATCATGCAAGGCTAAATCTTAAGTGGGGCTGGTTGACTCACCTTTTGCCAAAAGCTTAACTTACAACTAAGTTATTTTAAGGGCATCAAATTTATTTATCATCAGCCTACCACTAGATTAGCACCTGTACTACAACACATCACTTGATTATTACAAACAATATTAACCATATCAAATTCATCATATGTTCTTCTTGCTATCATCATTATCACGAACCAAGTTCATTAGTGAATGCTACGTTTGCCGCTGCTCTGTCAAGTTCTCACTAACCGGGAGAGACGGCGATTCGAATCGAATTCCTATCCAGCTGGAGGATTATTCCTAGCACTCACCCAGGCATCCCCTGCCGGAGAGCCAAAGGGTCACCTTTGGTACGACTCAGGAATCGCGGCTCCGATCAGCGCCGCACTCCCAGGGCTACCACTCTACTAGGGAGGTCAGGAATTTTAACTCACCTGCCTTTGGACTTACGCCAATGGTCCCCCGCACACCGCACTTCCTCCGGTAGTGCGCACTTTATACTTGCCGGTCTTCCGGCCTGAGTCATACTACTCGGCTTCGCGGTCGGAACGAGTTATCCGGCCAACTAAGTGTCAGGCATGCGTTCAACATGACAAGAGGACGTACAACGATCGGTCCTTAGCTGCCACTGACGGAGTTACTACACACTTGCAAAACTCCGCCCGGCTTAAGTCAATTTAACCAGGTTCCATCCACGATAGCACATATAGACCATCATGACCCGACACAACCCTATATCGCGCGGATGACAGAATATCACCCGACTTCTACCGATTAAAGCATAGCTAAGCTGCTACTCGAACCTAACTCTACAACCAGGGAGGGTGAGTTATCTGGACAAGGATAGAGTAGAATGCAGCAACAGTTTCATCACAACTCCTATACGTAATGCATCAATAGATATAACGTATTAAGTAAACTTTTCGGAAATAAGGGGAGACTTAGAATGCTCCGGGGCTTGCCTTTCACGAACAATGCCGGCTCGTGATTCGGACACTCAACTTCTTCTTCGGGCTCCTCGAGTCCAGCTTGCTGGACCTCCACTTCCTGGCTGCCCTCCTGACCTTCGGGATTCGCTTGGAGCTCGAAGGAAACTGCCACGTTCGGTGCACCTATTGCATGCTCGATGAATGAGAAGGTGCACATGCTACAGATGAATGCTTAATAACACAAGCAACTCACTGGACACTCATTTACGGAGCAAGAGTTATACTAACTCACATGAATAAACAAGTTAACATAACCCAAAACCTATCATGACACTAAAGCAGCAAACGACACAAAACAAGTATGCTCAGTAAATAAATCATAATTATAGATAGACAGGTCCAACAAACATGAGTAAGGACATTCTGGAAAGCTTATGAAATTGTCTACAATTAATCTTTAAACATGACAGCAAGATTCATATATGAAACTGGTCATTTAAACAAAGTTCCAAGTTCTGTCCCAGAAAAACAGAGAACACCTATTTCTGGAACCCAACTTGGAACATCTATAACTTTTAAACTACTTGGCCAAATGACTTCAAATTTAAACCACAGCTGGCTCTATAAGTTTAGAACAACTTTGATTTAGACAAGTTTCATAGAAAGTCAAGTTATCATTAAGCAAAGTTAAATTGCTCACTTGCTGTCCAGAACAGCATTTAACCCTATAGTTAAGTATTTAATGACATGATCAAAACACAAACCATGCCAACCATATGACTCATGAGCACAAACATATTACAAGGTCACCAGATCATCAGTTGAAAACCCAAAAACAATTACTTAACAAGGCATTTATTAATTAACTTTAGATAAGGCATATTTACAAGATATTAGTTAAATTGCTCAGAAAAATCTACAAAAATTACAGAGGCACAAGTATAACATCAAATCACCACCATAAAAATTTCAGGACCAATGCACATGCCAAATTAAAGATATGCATTTAACACGTATCAAGGCATTTATTTCATAAATTCATAAACATGACTTATATAGTGTCAAACAACAGATTTCAGATTATTTACATCTTAGGAATACCATAAACAAGTTTACCACCAAAATAGAGCACCAGCATAAACACCAATTATTTTATGTGATTTAATTAAAGAAACAAGCCATATTTCAAACACAAATTACATATCACAACAACAGTGCTCCACAAATCATGAAATAATTATCAGAGCACTCCAATGCCATGTAGAGACCACCATAAAATTTTCAAAGCAAACTAAGTAGTATAACAAGAGATATGCATTTATCCATAAATAACAAGATTAAATCCTTAATAAATAATTTCTCAGAAAACATGATTCATTTTATATTTTTATTAAATACTAGCCATCTCAAGAAACACCACAAAATTTGTTTCACAATTTTTGGATCTCAGAAACAGGAGATATGATTTTTGCAAGAAAGCCAAAAAATCAGGATTTTGAATAAAAGAAAAGGAGGGAAAGAGAGAGTCGCTGACAGTGGGTCCCATCTGTGAGGCTCTTCTTCCTCACGGCCGAGGCGATCTTCGCCGGCGATTTCTCCGCGATGGCGAGGTCTCCGGCCAAACCCAGGGCATCAACGTGATCCCCGAACCCTAACGGCTCGATTGACCCCACTTTTGCCACGGCGGAGCCACCGGAAGGGGCTCACCGTCGGCAATGGCGGCTCGGCGGAGGTGCCCGGCGTTACGCCGGAGCCCTCAGGCCGGTAGAGCACGACCTAAGGCCTTCTACAGCACCAACGGACTACGGCGAAGCTTCCTAGGTACGCGGCTTGGCCTGGATCCCCGTGGAAAGCGCTGGCCACGAGAGCACCCAACTCCGACGGAAGCACGGCGGCGCTGCGCACCGTGTCCGGCGACGGAGAACCCGGTAGAGCGTCCACCAGGTGGCGCAAAAGCTCGCTAAGGACCTAAGCTACCTCTAGGACCTAACCAAAGATGATGAGAAGCCTCACAGCGCTCGGCATTGAGTTCGCCGGAGAAGAAGGTCACGGCGGACCGATTTGGGGGAAGAAGGGAATGTCGGCTCACCGGTGGGTTTCTCGGCGAGTTAGAGGGTGGAGCTTGGAGAGCGGCTCACGGCGGAGCTTTGGGTGGAGTTTGGTGGACGGAGACGCAGAGAGGAGCGCACACGAGCTCGCCGGAGTGAGCTCGCGGCGGTGGGCTCGCTGCGGACGAGGTTCAGGCGAGAGAGGGCGAGGCAGAGCGAAGTGGACGCGTCCACTCGCTCGGGGCGCCGCCGTGGAGGTCATGCACGCGACGGAAGCTGACAAGCGGGGCCAAACGCGGCGTACGGGCGACAAATGGCGACGGAGCTCTGCCGGCGGTCGGCCACGTCGACGAGGTCAGGCCCGATTCAGAAGAAAGGGTGCTCGTCTGCCAGAGCCACTTCACCGGCGATTATCTCCCAAACCAGAGCGAATTAGGCGATGGCGTAGTTGACAAACTTGGAGTACTAGGCGAGATCTACAACTTTGTCAACTGGAGCAAAGGCCAGATCAGCCTGGATTGAAAGATATAGAGTCTCCAAAACTGATCGAGCAAACTGCAAAGCACCCAGGACTTAGAAAATCTGCCTTGTGGACCACTTTTGAGCTATTTGTGATCATTTTCATGAGATGGCCATAAAACAACTTTTGTTCCTTATAAAATTTGCTACAACTTTGCTGTAGAAAGTTTTGACATGCAAATATTTTATGAAACACTTTTGAAAAGCCTAAGCAAAAGAGGTTTCTAGGGCCTATTTTCATAAGTATGACTTAGAAGCATATTTTGGAAAAATGACCAACATGAACATTGTTCCCAAGATCAAGTTAAACATAGATAAACTAATTACCAAGACATTAAGCACAAACACAAGCATTGTTCACTCAAACATAAGCATAGGAAGCCTATTTAATCAATTTAAACCACATCTTTGCAAAGAATGACATGTCTCAAGATAGATGATGATCATGGATGCTTTGAAAAAAAAATGATGATGCTCATGCCATGCACATGCTTGATGCAACCATAACACTGGGGTGTTACAGCCCTCCCCCCTTACAAAAATCTCGTCCCGAGATTTGAAAGCTTACTGATTTTCGAAGAAGGTTTTGTAAACTTCTTTCAAATAATCCTCCGTCTCCCAAGTGGCATCTTCTTCCCCGTGGTTACTCCACAACACTTTGTAGAGCTTAACCACACGATTACGCGTTTCCCGTTCCTTGCGATCAAGAATCGCCATGGGTTTCTCCTCATACACCAAGTCTGACTTCAACTTGATATCTCGAATTTCCACTCGTTCCTCCGGTACACGAAGGCACTTCTTCAATTGCGATACGTGGAAGACAGGAAAAATGGCCCGAAGCGCAACTGGGAGTTGAACTTTGTATGCCACATTCCCTTTCTTTTCGAGAATCCGATAAGGTCCCACATAGCAAGGTGCAAGCTTTCGCTTGACTCCGAACCTTTGTACACCCTTCATCGGAGACACCTTGATGTACACATGGTCACCAACTGAATACTCAATCGGCTTCCTTCTCTTATCGGCATAACTTTTCTGACGAGCTTGAGCAGCTTCCAGGTGTTGCTGGATAACACGGACTTTCTGCTCCGCTTCGTTCACGAAATCGATGCCGTAGTATCTTCGCTCTCCAGCTTCTACCCAATTCAACGGGGTTCGACACTTTCGACCGTACAAGGCTTCAAATGGAGCCATCTTGATACTCTCCTGATAACTGTAGTTGTAGGAGAACTCAGCTAATGGCAACCACTTAACCCAAGAACCTTTTGATGAGAGAGCACATGCCCTCAACATATCTTCAAGGATCTGGTTAACTCGTTCAGTTTGACCTGCTGTTTGGGGGTGATAAGCAGAGCTGCGGACCAAGTGAGTACCAATCTGCTCATGAAGACATTCCCAAAAACGAGCAGTGAACTGTGGTCCACGATCAGATATGATTGTTCGAGGCACACCATACTGGCGAACAATGTGCTCGAAATACAACTCCGCATACTGATGGGGACGATAATCAGTTCGGACTGGAATAAATCGAGCAACCTTGGTCAAACGATCTACAACCACCTAGATAGAGTCATAACCCTTAACAGAAGTTGGGAGTCCACTGATGAAATCCATGCTGACTTCTTCCCATTTCCAACCAGGAATTGGCAAGGGTTGAAGCAAACCAGCTTTCATGTGAACAGCCTTCACGCGACAACAATTGTCACAACGAGCGACAAAAGCAGCTATCTCCTTTTTCATCTTTGTCCACCAAAACAAAGGTTTCGGATCCTGATACATCTTGCTACTACCAGGATGGATAGACATTTTGGATGAATGAGCTTCAGATAGGATCTGATTTCGCAGCTCGCGGTCTTTTGGGACCACAAGTCGATCCTTGAACCAAAGGATTCCGTTTTCATCAACCCGGAAATGCTTGGTTTCTTCTTCCTTCATCTTCCTCTTGATATGGTGGATGCCTACATCTGTCCGCTGCAGTTCGATGACTCGATTGCGAATGGTACTTTCCAGAGAAATCTGGTTGAGCACAAGCGGATGCATAAGATGTGACAACAACGGATCTTCCTCTTGTATTGAGTGACCGTGCGCTTTCCGACTCAAGGCATCCGCCACCACATTTGCCTTGCCCGGATGATAGTGCACTTGGAGATTATAGTCTTTAATCAACTCAAGCCACCTTCGCTGCCGCATGTTCAGTTCAGGTTGAGTGAAGATATACTTGAGGCTCTTATGATCGGTGTAGATATTACACAGATTACCCAGCAGATAATGCCTCCAGATTTTCAAAGCATGAACAACTGCTGCCAATTCTAAGTCATGAGTGGGGTAATTGACCTCATGCTTTCGAAGTTGGCGCGAGGCATACGCGATAACGCGACCTTCCTGCATCAACACACAGCGTAAACCAATGCCTGATGCGTCACAAAAGACATCGAAAGGCTTCTCGATATCAGGTTGAGCTAGGACAGGAGCTGATGTCAACAGTGTCCTCAACTTGTGGAATGCCTCTTCACACTCAGGTGTCCACACAAACTTTTCATCTTTCTGAAGTAGACGAGTCATAGGCTTGGATATTTTGGAGAACTCCGGAATAAATCGACGGTAATACCCAGCCAGACCGAGAAAACTCCGAACCTCGTGTACCGAAGTTGGAACTTTCCAATCCAGCACCTCTTGCACCTTAGCCGGATCCACCGATATGCCTTCTTCAGATAAGACATGGCCCAAGAAAGGTACTTTCTTTAGCCAAAACTCGCATTTCCTAAACTTAGCATAAAGCTGATGTTCGCGCAAACGCGACAACACTACACGCAGATGCTCTGCATGCTCCTCTTCATTGCAAGAATATACCAAGATATCATCAATGAAGACCACTACAAACTTGTCCAATTCGGGCATGAACACCGAATTCATAAGATACATGAAATGAGCAGGTGCATTCGTAAGCCCGAAGGACATGACAAGGTACTCATACAACCCATACCTCGTCGAGAAAGCCGTCTTAGGTATGTCTTCGGGACGGATCTTGATCTGATGGTACCCAGATCGCAAATCAATCTTGGAGAATACCTTAGCTTTAGACAACTGATCAAACAAGATATCAATGCGAGGAAGAGGGTATTTGTTCTTGATAGTCACCGCATTTAGGGGACGATAGTCCACACACATGCGCAAAGATTGATCCTTCTTCTTCACAAAGATGGCCGGACAACCCCAAGGAGAAGAACTAGGACGAATAAGACCCTTCTGCAACAACTCATTTAGTTGGGTCTTAAGCTCAGCTAATTCATTGGGCGGCATCCTATAAGGTCTTCTAGAGATAGGAGCGGTGCCTGGAATCAATTCAATTTTGAACTCCACATCCCGATCCGGAGGAAGCCCGGGCAAATCATCAGGAAATACGTCCGGAAACTCACACACCACCGGAATATCCTGAATAGCCTTAGATGTAACTGCATTCACAGTGCTACGGATTTGAATATCACGAGGGAGTTGCACTAGAAATGCCTCCTTGGTATCTGGGTCTTTCAACATCACTACACGAGTGGTGGTGTCTATAAGAACTCCATTACCACTCATCCACTTCATCCCCAGAATTACATCTATGCCCACACCGGGTAGAACAACCAGATCAGCAAGAAACTAACGGCCTCCTATCTCCAGAGTTGCCCCCAAAACCACTTGATTGGTGGAAATATCATTTCCCGCAGCACTAATACAATAACTGCCCTGATCAAGTGTGATGGTCTTGATGCTATGCTTAGATACAAATTCAGAACTCGCAAAAGAATGCGATGCTCCAGAATCAAAAAGCACGAGTGCATCATGTTGATTGACCAGAAACTTACCAGCCGTGACTACCTCACCAGCAGGGATTGCCTCCACAGTTGTGTAGTGAACACGCCCCTGACGGACGTTCCCCTGGTTGCCCTTCTTTGGCGGGTAAGGACAGTTGCTCTGCCAATGCCCGGTCTGATTGCAGTTCCAGCACGGACGGTTGGCAGGTGGAGTCTTGGCATAGCTGGGACCCGTGTTGCCCCTAGGAAGAGCAATAGAGTACCCCTTGCGAAAACCCGTCTTTGCCTGATTTTTCTTCACCGGAGGGCGGTATCGCTGGTTGGGGGTTGGAGCACGGAATGGTGGCTTAGCTGCCACTGGAGCCTTGGACTGAGATGACCCAGCACTGGCCTCAAAAGCCCTCTTGCGAGTCTTGGTCGCAGTGTACACAGTGTTATAGTTCTCTTGGGTGAGAGCATCACTGACAAACTCGTTGAAAGTTGCACACTTAGTACGGCCCATAGTCTTCAGCAATTTGGGACCCAAACCCCGCTTGAAACTAGCGATCTTTTTCGTCTCCGTGTTCACAAACTCAGGAGCATACCTAGACAAGTGATTGAAAGCATGCAAATACTCCTTCAGAGTCTTGTTGCCCTGAGTCAGCTGCATGAACTCGGTGTGCTTCATCTCCATAACACCCGGAGGAATGAAATGCCCTTTGAAAGCCTCACGGAAAAGATTCCAATCAATCACCGTGGCAGCCGGTAGAGCTTCCCGGTACTGATTCCACCAGATGCCTGCTGGTCCCTGCAGTTGGTGAGCTGCATACTCCGCCTTCAAACCTTCAGTCAACCGAAGCAGGCGAAACTTTTGTTCCACCGTATTCAGCCACTCTTCAGCTTGAAGGGGTTCTTCAGCTTCTCTGAAAGGTGGGGGCTTCGTATCCATGAAGTCCTTGAAGCTACTGTACTGGTTAGGAGCTGGCCCTTCCTGTGCATTACGGCCACCCTGATTTGCCATACGATTGATGGTTTCAGTGAGCATCCTCTGATTTTCCACCATCATTTGCATCAGCTCAGCTGGATTTGGTGGTGGAGGAGGAGGTGGTGGATTCATGTTTGCACGCTGTTCCGCACCCCGGGTGCCACGAGACATCTGTAAAGACAGAGTCAGTGAGCATTGATGATGACAAGATTTGCCGTAGAAGAACTTATACTCATGCCTGAAAGTATTCGAGAGAATAACTTCACAGAAAGGCACAATAATTCAATTCCACAAAACAACATCACCAATCCAACACACGACATAGATATCCGCAATACGCACCACAACGGAAAACATCGGCACAACATAACGATCATATAGACTGCACATAGGGTCCATAAGGTTATTACACCATCACAGTACATGCCATGAGTCAAGGTCAAAGTTTCGAATTACAACATGGTTACAAAAGCACCACAACCGACTGGCATACAACAAAAGATCCTGCAGCAACTACTCACTACTCCCTACACTCCAGGCTCGTCGTCCGAGTCAGCGTCGAAGATCGCCTCTCCATCCTCGTCGCTAACCGGCTCAAGCTCCTCATCCTCCACGTCCTCGTGTAAAGGTGGTGCAGCCGCTGCTGGCCCATCGACCTCCATGCCATCATCCTCGCCCACAATCACCTGAGGTCCCACCTCTGGATACACTGGGATAGGGCGAGGAATAGGGTGTAGCAAGTTGTTGAGACGGTGAATCTCCACAAGACCAGCCTCAATCTGACCCTGTAGATAGTTCTCCCGCTCAAGCGACTGAACTCGGTGCATCTCCCATGCTTGGCGCCTGTTCTCCGACACACGGAGTGCAGTATCCCTCTCACGGGTGAGCTGCACCAAGCGCTCCTGCAAGGACTCCTTCTCTCTAGCTAACTGGCTCATCTGATCCTGCTTATGATCTCTCTCTCTGATGGCTTTCACCCACTGCTGCCTCCGATACTCCGCAATGTCTTCCCAGTCATTGCGGTCCTTCTGAGCTTGCTCCAGGAGCCTAGCTTGCTTGCGAAACTTGCGAGCACACTTTTCAGCCTTCCGCTGCATCTCCTGTGCCCTACGAACAGCCACCATCACCTGTGCATAGGTGTCCTCTCGCTGACTGATCAGCTTGAGTACAGCCATCATAGCACTCATAGCAGGACTAGAGCTCTCAGCTCTCTCTCCTCTGCCTCGAACCAAAGCACAACCATCAGCCTGTTTCCACTCCGCGGCTGCTGGGTCAGCACTAGGAATGGAGGCCGCTGGTCCTCCTGTCAGCTCGTCACCACACCTCTGACAGATGTCGAGCAGGATAGTCTGGGCTGCAACCTGAGCTGCCTCCCAAGGAGTCTGCCCATCTGAGCTGCACGTCCAGCCTGTCCATGCAGGCTTGTCCCCGCGTGGAGGGACAACTCCCTGCACAGCAAACCACTGGATCTCTCCTGTGCTCTCCATCTCCCACCAAGAATACTGAGGTGGCTCAGTATACCCAACAGTCCGTAACACTCTCCAGAGCAGGGTAGGAGTGCCAAACTCGTGCAAGAAAGTGTCACTGGGACGAGGTGAGGCGGGTGCGTCCATCTGTGGAAAGGAATGGGAATACCATGGTAAAAGAGGATTAGTTGAAGCAACATTTATTTATTTAAAAAGGGATGAAATTGTAAGGGAAGGAGCAGACAGAATGTATGTATGAATGCGACATGATGCATGCACGAACCGTACGTCCTCACAAACTTAGAAAATTAATATTCTAACGGATATACGGTGGCATACATTCGTCTCTCGATACGGTAACTATCGCACGTACGTTGTTAGAGTACCTGCAGAAAACTTCATTTCAGCCCAACAGTTCCCAATATATATCACTCAAGAAAGCAGTAAACTAAGTGCACATTGCTTGGGCATGCCCAACATGCTCAAACAATGACACCACAACTACCCGAGAAATTAAATACTCCCCAATTAAGTTTCTTTCGTGGTTCCATGGTTTCGACATGTAGCCACTCCAGAAAACCACCGCGAACACTCCCCTAGACCGCCGTTTGGGCGATCATGCTCTCACAGCTCCCACTTACCTGAGCGTAGGCGCGACGTTGCATAATTTAAATCTAGCGACATATGTGGCTAATTCACATATGAAGGCTACCTCCGCCATTAGACCACAGGGTAGCATAGTGCGGTCATCACACATCCATACCTGAGTACTGCCGGAGATGCATAAATAAAACCCCCCAAGTCAGTACTTAAATAGCCACCTAGAGTCCTTATGTGGGCAAGGAGGATTCGACCACTGGCATAACTTGATTACTTATTAAACACCATTTTATTTAAAAACTCTTTTGTTTTAAATACACAAACGCTGCATTTATAATGCTGAACTTGCTCCGATGCCAGCTGTCACAGAACCGACCAAATTATAAGAGTTCAAGTGCAGAAACGATCGTCAAACAATCAAGTTTCTAAACTTGAGCCCATATAATCCCGGTAGTCAATCGAAATCACGAAGGACTTCAAACCAACTCGCAACAAACCAAGATCATAATAGTTCAGCATAAACACAACGATTGTTACATAGTCATTCATTGCCGACGAAGCGGCACCACATCGGAGTCATTAAGTTATTACAACCCAAGTTTGAAGTAGCGGAAGCAAAATAGTTACACACATCCGTTCAAAGTTCAGTTCACAAGTTTGTTACTGCCAGAGTCTAGGTCATCCTTCCAAAAGCATCATAGACGAGAAGAGTAGAGAACCGTGCCCAACGGTTAGTCCTCATCCCCAGCGGGATGGAGACAGGTCTTGCAGAAACCGTCATAGAAGATATCATCTGCAACAGGTGGGAATAAACCCTGAGTACGAGGATGTACTCAGCTAGACTTACCCGTCTAGTAAAACACAAAAGACACCAAGGATCATGCAAGGCTAAATCTTAAGTGGGGCTGGTTGACTCACCTTTTGCCAAAAGCTTAACTTACAACTAAGTTATTTTAAGGGCATCATATTTATTTATCATCAGCCTACCACTAGATTAGCACCTGTACTACAACACATCACTTGATTATTACAAACAATATTAACCATATCAAATTCATCATATGTTCTTCTTGCTATCATCATTATCACGAACCAAGTTCATTAGTGAATGCTATGTTTGCCGCTGCTCTGTCAAGTTCTCACTAACCGGGAGAGACGGCGATTCGAATCGAATTCCTATCCAACTGGAGGATTATTCCTAGCACTCACCCAGGCATCCCCTGCCGGAGAGCCAAAGGGTCACCTTTGGTACGACTCAGGAATCGCGGCTCCGATCAGCGCCGCACTCCCAGGGCTACCACTCTGCCAGGGAGGTCAGGAATTTTAACTCACCTGCCTTTGGACTTACGCCAATGGTCCCCCCGCACACCGCACTTCCTCCGGTAGTGCGCACTTTATACTTGCCGGTCTTCCGGCCTGAGTCATACTACTCGGCTTCGCGGTCGGAACGAGTTATCCGGCCAACTAAGTGTCAGGCATGCGTTCAACATGACAAGAGGACGTACAACGATCGGTCCTTAGCTGCCACAGACGGAGTTACTACACACTTGCAAAACTCCGCCCGGCTTAAGTCAATTTAACCAGGTTCCATCCACGATAGCACATATAGACCATCGTGACCCGACACAACCCTATATCACGCGGATGACAGAATATCACCCGACTTCTACCGATTAAAGCATAGCTAAGCTGCTACTCGAACCTAACTCTACAACCAGGGAGGGTGAGTTATCTGGACAAGGATAGAGTAGAATGCAGCAACAGTTTCATCACAACTCCTATACGTAATGCATCAATAGATATAACGTATTAAGTAAACTTTTCAGAAATAAGGGGAGACTTAGAATGCTCCGGGGCTTGCCTTTCACGAACGATGCCGGCTCGTGATTCGGACACTCAACTTCTTCTTCGGGCTCCTCGAGTCCGGCTTGCTGGACCTCCACTTCCTGGCTGCCCTCCTGACCTTCGGGATTCGCTTGGAGCTCGAAGGAAACTGCCACGTCCGGTGCACCTATTGCATGCTCGATGAATGAGAAGGTGCACTTGCTACAGATGAATGCTTAATAACACAAGCAACTCACTGGACACTCATTTACGGAGCAAGAGTTATACTAACTCACATGAATAAACAAGTTAACATAACCCAAAACCTATCATGACACTAAAGCAGCAAACGACACAAAACAAGTATGCTCAGTAAATAAATCATAATTATAGATAGACAGGTCCAACAAACATGAGTAAGGACATTCTGGAAAGCTTATGAAATTGTCTACAATTAATCTTTAAACATGATAGCAAGATTCATACATGAAACTGGTCATTTAAACAAAGTTCCAAGTTCTGTCCCAGAAAAACAGAGAACACCTATTTCTGGAACCCAACTTGGAACATCTATAACTTTTAAACTACTTGGCCAAATGACTTCAAATTTAAACCACAGCTGGCTCTATAAGTTTAGAACAACTTTGATTTAGACAAGTTTCACAGAAAGTCAAGTTATCATTAAGCAAAGTTAAATTGCTCACTTGCTGTCCAGAACAGCATTTAACCCTATAGTTAAGTATTTAATGACATGATCAAAACACAAACCATGCCAACCATATGACTCATGAGCACAAACATATTACAAGGTCACCAGATCATCAGTTGAAAACCCCAAAACAATTACTTAACAAGGCATTTATTAATTAACTTTAGATAAGGCATATTTACAAGATATTAGTTAAAGTGCTCAGAAACATCTACAAAAATTACAGAGGCACAAGTATAACATCAAATCACCACCATAAAAATTTCAGGACACATGCCAAATTAAAGATATGCATTTAACACGTATCAAGGCATTTATTTCATAAATTCATAAACATGACTTATATAGTGTCAAACAACAGATTTCAGATTATTTACATCTTAGGAATACCATAAATAAGTTTACCACCAAAATAGAGCACCAGCATAAACACCAATTATTTTATGTGATTTAATTAAAGAAACAAGCCATATTTCAAACACAAATTACATATCACAACAACAGTGCTCCAAAAATCATGAAATAATTATCAGAGCACTCCAATGCCATGCAGAGACCACCATAAAATTTTCAAAGCAAACTAAGCAGTATAACAAGAGATATGCATTTATCCATAAATAACAAGATTAAATCCTTAATAAATAATTTCTCAGAAAACATGATTCATTTTATATTTTTATTAAATACTAGCCATCTCAAGAAACACCACAAAATTTGTTTCACAATTTTTGGATCTCAGAAACAGGAGATATGATTTTTGCAAGAAAGCCAAAAAATCAGGATTTTGAATAAAAGAAAAGGAGGGAAAGAGAGAGTCGCTGACAGTGGGTCCCATCTGTGAGGCTCTTCTTCCTCACGGCCGAGGCGATCTTCGCCGGCGATTTCTCCACAACGGCGAGGTCTCCGGCCAAACCCAGGGCATCAACGTGATCCCCGAACCCTAACGGCTCGATTGACCCCACTTTTGCCACGGCGGAGCCACCGGAAGGGGCTCACCGTCGGCATTGGCGGCTCGGCGGAGGTGCCCGGCGTTACGCCGGAGCCCTCAGGCCGGTAGAGCACGACCTAAGGCCTTCTACAGCACCAACGGACTACGGCGAAGCTTCCTAGGTACGCGGCTTGGCCGGGATCCCCGTGGAAAGCGCTGGCCACGAGAGCACCCAACTCCGGCGGAAGCACGGCGGCGCTGCGCACCGTGTCCGGCGACGGAGAACCCGGTAGAGCGTCCACCAGGAGGCGCAAAAGCTCGCTAAGGACCTAAGCTACCTCTAGGACCTAACCAAAGATGATGAGAAGCCTCACAGCGCTCGGCATTGAGTTCGTCGGAGAAGAAGGTCACGGCGGACCGATTTGGGGGAAGAAGGGAATGTCGGCTCACCGGTGGGTTTCTCGGCGAGTTAGAGGGTGGAGCTTGGAGAGCGGCTCACGGCGGAGCTTTGGGTGGAGTTTGGTGGACGGAGACGCAGAGAGGAGCGCACACGAGCTCGCCGGAGTGAGCTCGCGGCGGAGGAGGTTCAGGCGAGAGAGGGCGAGGCAGAGCGAAGTGGACGCGTCCACTCGCTCGGGGCGCCGCCGTGGAGGTCATGCACGCGACGGAAGCTGACAAGCGGGGCCAAACGCGGCGTATGGGCGACAAATGGCGACGGAGCTCTGCCGGCGGTCGGCCACGTCGACGAGGTCAGGCCCGATTCAGAAGAAAGGGTGCTCGTCTGACAGAGCCACTTCACCGGTGATTATCTCCCAAACCAGAGCGAATTAGGCGATGGCGTAGTTGACAAACTTGGAGTACTAGGCGAGATCTACAACTTTGTCAACTGGAGCAAAGGCCAGATCAGCCTGGATTGAAAGATATAGAGTTTCCAAAACCGATCGAGCAAACTGCAAAGCACCCAGGACTTAGAAAATTTTCTAAGTGTTGAAAACAGCCCCAAATCTGCCTTGTGGACCACTTTTGAGCTATCTGTGATCATTTTCATGAGATGGCCATAAAACAACTTTTGTTCCTTATAAAATTTGCTACAACGTTGCTGTAGAAAGTTTTGACATGCAAACATTTTATGAAACACTTTTTAAAAGCCTAAGCAAAAGAGGTTTCTAGGGCCTATTTTCATAAGTATGACTTAGAAGCATATTTTGGAAAAGTGACCAACATGAACATTGTTCCCAAGATCAAGTTAGACATAGATAAACTAATTACCAAGACATTAAGCACAAACACAAGCATTGTTCACTCAAACATAAGCATAGGAAGCCTATTTAATCAATTTAAACCACATCTTTGCAAAGAATGACATGTCTCAAGATAGATGATGATCATGGATGGTTTGAAAAAAAAATGATGATGCTCATGCCATGCACATGCTTGATGCAACCATAACACTGGGGTGTTACATCCTCTGAGTCCCGATTTCCTCCATCGTGATAAACCCATTTATGGTAAACTAAATAATCACACAGATGGAAAGTTTCGCACGCATGGCAACGGGAGTTTCGCACGCATGGCAAACCCTAGAGGCACTTTTTGACCCCTATATAAACAAACCCCTAACGTCAGTTTTCAAACACCAACTCATACAAGCCTTCTCTCCTTCTTCAACTACAGCTTGCTTAGTTCCTCGCTGCTACAATGGCCGAAGAGTTCCACAACGATTGGGAAGTCATCGCCTCAACAAGAAGCCTAAGGAAGACCCCGACGCCTACGCTCTTGTCCCAGCCAACATAGAGCGACAGCTAGCAGCCATGCCATCACGACAGCGCAACTCCACCCAATCCTACCATGCTCAACCAGTTCTCATCGCACCACCGCAGCCCTTACTTCTCAAGGGACCATCAGCCAAGAAGGAGGCCATCGTCAAGGTGCCAGCTGGCACGAGGATCCTGCCACCCAGGCCCAATGAGCGTGTCGTTTGAGTCAAGACCAACCAGAGCGGCGAGATCAGCAGCGTCTGCTACACTACGGAGGAGGAGAGGCCTTACTTCGAGGGGGTTAGGGCAGCCAAAGTTCATTTCATCCCTCCAAAGGCAGCCCCGAAGCACGCTCTTAATGCTCTTGAGACACCTCCTAAGCGCCGCAAGACTATAGCAGATATAGATGAGGACGTTCGTAGGCTAGACAAGGTCATCATAGAGCTCCAGTCCTCGGTTAACTCTATCACTAGGTAGCTCTCTAACCAGAACACCGTTATACTAGGTCTTAGGCATGATCTTGTTAGTGCCAATAAGAAGATCAGGGAGTTAGGGCGCCGCTAAGTTATCTAGATTAGATCTTGAGGCAGCGCATCTTAGTTAGTTATCTTTAAATTCGGTTTAGATCTATTATTAGCTTCAGTTCATTACTAGTCATTTGTAATAAATGCCTCAAGATTAATAAATATTATTATTATTATTATTATTATTATTATGTCTTGTGTGTCTCTACTTTATTTTTTATGCAAGAAAGCAGAAAACAAGTATGGGGGAGATCCCTCGACATGCCAACACACTTCGACTACACTACTCCATAATTCAGATACATACTCTGCACATGTTATACAAGCACATATATCTTGGTTCATGCAGAAGATTGTCTCCGACATGATAAATTAACAAGATTAAAATGTTTCTAATCATGATTAATCTCACTCTGTGATATTTCCTCATAACTTGAAATTATTAAAAATCATTTAAAAACCATGTGTACTTAAGTCACTGTGGAATGTGAGATGGTAGAGTATGAGTATCTTATTCTTGATATCTTTGTTGCTTGGAGAATTTATTTCAAAATCTTCAAAAAATTCTATCTACCATCCTCAATGTTTTATATGCCTGGTAAACCTAAAAATTAAATATTAATAATTATAAAAGCTATCTACTCTGTATTGAGTTTGTTCAAAATGAGTTAGACCCTTGTTGAGAGATTTATCATACTCCTAAGATCAAGACATTTTATTCAGAAAGATTCACTCTTCCTAAGTATTATTACGTTAGAGGCATGGGCTATGCAAAAATATGAATATTTCGAGGAAATAAAAAGGAGCAAGTGCTCGACAACCACGCAGAAAAAATGGACAAGTGTCCGGCAGTAGAATTAGGAGTACCTCGGTATCCACCTGAAAAAAAAGAGAAAAAAGGAAAAAGATAGCCTATGGTCCCTCTAATAAGCAATATGCCAGTAAGAGTTGACAAGTTTTTAATTTCCAAAGTCTTTGATCTAAGAGTATGGCATTCTTCTCCTCGGATCCCGTTTTGACCACGCAATAAATGCAAGAAAAGAATGCTTAAGAATTTCTGCACATTAAAACAGCCTCAGCGAGATATATAAAAGATAATGAGTGACCTAAGAGAACCTATGAGGATAAAGGTATGCTAAATTTCTTTTCAAAAATAAACAAAAACTCCAAGTGACAGGATTGAGAAGAAAGGACCTCTACTCCTGACCATATATTTCCCTGAATAGGGTACACAGTGATTTTTTACAACACCCTGCAAGTATGAAGAGAATGTTTTACAATGTTTTGACCCCAGATATCTTTCTTAACCATCCTTTTTCTCGAGGACAAGTAAAAGCCTAAGTATGGGGGTCTTTGTTGACGGTTCTTAAGTATCAATTTTAATTTTGAAATAAACAAGGAAAAGGACCAATATACAAACAACACGTAAAATTAGGGTTTGATCTGACAGAATTCTACGAGTTTTGTTGTTTGTCTATTTCTGCATGGGGTTATCAGGAAATATGGAACGCAATTTTTTGTCATTTAGAAGACTCCAGAAGCCACAGGAACGAACGGGAAGGCGTTCGGGCCCGGGGGCAGGGTGCCCGCCCTCTCCTCTTGGGCGCCCGCCCACCTTTGGTGGCCAATCACGTTCAACCTCCCGGATTATGCTCCACCGACCTAAAGGATCAAGGAGAACCGTTCAATCAATGTCGGCCCGACGGCCCAGATTCATTCGAAAAGACTATATAAGCAAGGCCCCCTGGCCCTTGGAGGAGAGAATCCAATTATTCATTAGCATATTTTCCAGAGAGGATTCAGAGAGAGAGGTTCCTTAGGGTTCCCACATCATTGGGCGTAGCTTCCAATGTGAGAGTAGACTTAGTTCTATTAGATTGAGAGAGATAGAGTGGATGTGTAGATCAGAGGAAGCCCGGCCTGTCGGTGTCTACTCCGAGGTTGTACCTACGGGATCAAGTATCCTAACCCGAGGCTTCCTCCTATGATTCTTCAGTATTTCGACATCTAAATTCTAGTAAGTTTTTTATTTTATTGTTCTTTGGTTTATGTGTTTACTTTGATCTCTTCGCGTAGAGTTTAGAGTAATCATCTCTAGCGTAAACGTGGTGTTTGGGCTAGGATACTCATTGATATCCCCTGACTAGCTGGACCGTGGTAGTAGCGAGGAACGTGACATTTCTGAGTTACCTTTGTAGCCCATATTCCGTTAGCAGGATCGATAGGGTTTATAGGTGCGGGTCGAACATCCTTTGTGGTGTCTAGATTCCGTGAGCCTCCCCAACAGAACAGTAGATCATCCTTACCAATGTTAGAACGAGAGTGTGGTTGTAGTCTTCTCTATACATCACTCACATCGAGTCACATAGTTTGTAGCCTAAAGGTTAGTAGTAATAGACTGGGTTAGTCAGATGCACGCTTTCTCCTAGTGGTAAAAATATAAATACGATACTCTAGATAACATCACGGGTGAAGTGCTCACCGATATCTGTGCGCTTGCAGATCATTTCCTCATTGCGTTACAAAATATCAACAGCTGGGTAGGTTGTTTGCTACTTCTTGGGGTAGGGACACTCTTTAGCAAACTGCCCCATCTTGTGGCAGTTGTAGCACGGCCCCTTGGTCATGGTGTTGGCAGCAGGTGCTGCAGCTTGATTTGCCCTTGGCTTTCGCGGGAGCCACTGCTACCTTGTACGGTTTCTGCTGCGTCAAATGCCCTGTGTTCTTCTTCTGTGGCGGTCGGAACCTAGCACCTAGGGTAGGAGGACGGTACTGCTGACGTCCTACCACTGGTGCCCTGGACTGAGACGATCCGGCTTCAAAAGCCCTCTTGCGTGACTTGGATGCACTGTAGTTGTTGTTATTGTTCTCTTGAGTCAGACAATCACTGATGTAGGCATTGAAAGTAGCCCGGGTCCCTGTACCCATAGTCTTCAACATTTTCAGGCCAAAGCCTCTCTGGAAACTAGCAATCTTCTTGGCCTCCGTGTTCATGAACTCAGGAGCATAACGAGCGAGATTATTGAATGCATGCAGATACTCCTTCACAGACTTGGTCCCATGGGACAGCTTCATGAACTCTCCAACTTTCATTTCCACCACACCCAGAGGAATATAATTTCCCCAAACGGCGGTGGTGAAGCGGTTCCAGGTGATCAGGGTCCCCTCTGGGTAGGTGGTGCGATGATGGGACCACCATATCCCAGCAGGCCCCTGCAACTGATGTGTTGCGTACTCTACCTTGAGTTCTTCGGTCATTCGAAGGAGACGGAACTTCTGCTCCATGGTGTTAATCCATTCATCCACCTCGAGTGGTTCCAGGGCCTCCTTAAAAACTAGTGGTTTAGTATCCATAAAGTCCTTGAAAGAGCTGTACTGATTTACTTCACAGCCGCTTTGGTTATCCCCACGGCGGGTGTTGTCAGCGATATTGCGCAGGGCTTCCTCCATGTTGCACTGCATCTGCTCCATGTTGCGTTGGCTCCCCAGAAACTGCGCGAAAAAGGCGTCCGCAGTGTACGGAGGAGATGGTGGTGGTGGCGGTGAGGGTGCTCTTCCCTCATTCCTGCGAGCCCCACCTCTGGAGGAACCTTCTCTAAGACCGGGGTTGCTGTTACCCCCGGCACGCGTTTGCACCATCTACATGCGCCAATGTTAAGCAGTCGTTAGGAGCTGCTATCAACTGGTAGACATATGTAAAATCATGCCATGCTGAATTTACGGATGAGAGTAAATTCGCACAATAAACAGAGGCACAATAATTCATCATCCACACACAACATCACTAGCTGATTACTTAACATTAGCAAACAGGGTTCGCATAAATCCAAGATTGCCACCATACATACACTGAACTTTTAGCGTTAACACCGCTCAACACATAAAGTCTTACACATCCAAGATCCAACAGATTACAACACATGTCATGCATCAATATCAGGAAAAGAAGAAGGACTAGCTCTAGGGCCCTAGCATCTACTCGCTATGGTCACTGTCCATGCTGGAGCCTTCCTCGTCCTCGTCTCCACTAGCAGCTGCCTCCATCTCTGGTTCCACATCCATCTCATTCTCATAATCCAACTCAGCCGCTCTAGGTAGGTGGTGACAGTGGAGCTGGTTATGCAGCTGGTGGATCTCCTCATGTAGGTTCTCATTGTACTCCTCAGCATTAGCTAGCTGCTGCTCAAGCTCTAGCTATCGGGCCCTCAGGGTGTCCTCCTCGTGCCAGGCTTCATTCCTCTGACCAAGCACAGGAACTAGCATGCGCTCGCAGTTCCTGTGAGCGGTGGTCACCCTGTCCCTCTGCTCTCTCACTGCGAGCAGATCCTGACTCAGCACACTGTTCTTCTGGACTGTCTGGTCCCTCTCTAGAGTCACACGGGCCAACTCTGCCTGCAGCCTCTCAACCTCACTGTCGAACTCACGCTGTAGCTGGCGCTTCTCATCCTGAACTGTCAGAAGAGAACCGGACAAGCGTCCCAGACAGCGCTCTAGACCCCCATAGGTCTTCATCAAGGCAAACATAGCACTCATAGCTGTGCTGTCACTATGATGATCCTCATCCGCACTCCTCTCTAGAGCATTCGCCTCGGACTGATCCCACACCGAAGTGTAGGGATCACCCTGAGGAAACACCCCTGCGAAAGCGTGGGCCAGCTCTTGCGGAAACCTCTCCATGATGTCCCTCAGAATCACAAAAGCAGCCCTGCTGGCACCCTGGAAAGGCGTGGTACCTCGGGACTCGTAATCCCAACCACCCCAGGCTGGGTCGCCTCCACTGTAGGGATCACTGCCTCAATCCCCACTAGGGTTCCGTCACCAAGCTGCTCCTTGTTCCAATAATAGCGAGGTTCCCTTCCTTCAGGATACCCCATCGAACTAAGCACTCTCCAAAGCAAGGTAGGTATCTCAAACTCCTCTTGGAACTTGCTCTTGTGGCGCGAGCTCCTAGATGCCAACTGATGGCGAGGGGCCCGCCCACCAGTGGACTTACGAGCGGTGAGCCTAGTGCGTGCCATCTGCTACAAATAGAATGCCTTGGGTAAGACTGAGAATTTATCTTTTATTATCTTAATTGGAATTGGGACATATTTAATTAAGGGGGAGGAGGTAAGCAAAAATATGGAATGAACATGATGCACGCGCGAACTTACGATCTCACAAACTTAGAAAAGAAAGTTAATACTAATCGGTATATGTGGTGGCACATAACGTTCTCTCATAACGTAAATAGCGTTTTACGCGAGAGCGTGGTTAGCGTACCTGCAGAATACTCATTTCAGCTCAACCACAGTATGAATATGCAGAACGAGAATTTAAAACTATGCATCCCACACACATAGGCACCACACCTATGCATATGGCGTACCACTACCCACATCATCGCCCTAATGACGGCATCGCCTCTCAGGACGGAATCTCCCAACATGTGGTACTGCTCCCAGGCACAACAAACATGCATGCATGATACAGCACCTTAGAACACTCCCCTAGACCGGCAGTGTATCCGATCATGCTCTCACAGCTCCCACTTACCGAAGCGTAGAGGAAAATTGATCCATACATGATATGACCACGCCAGTAAGCAAGATGTCACAAGCTCCAAGTTAAGCTGCAACCACTCAAGTTTTACCTACACCGACACCAGTGCAAGTCCTAGAAGACACGTCAAAAACGGACCAGTGGGAGTCAAAAACGGCCCAGTAAAACTGAAAACCGACCAGTGCAAAGAAATCTTCATAACTTTTTAATCACAAATGCTATGAAGGCCCATGAGGACTTGTTCGAAAGCTTGTCGAGTCTATTTTACAATGAATCTAGTGGCGACTAGTTTGGATACTCCATATTGTGTGCAGACCAGAATTAGTACAGACTGCTTAGAAGGTCAACAGTCTGCCATGACAGAATTTTAGTACAAATTGCCGTGCAAAACTGTACCAATCTACAATGTTTCGTGGTGCATGGCATACATTGCTGGAAAGATCTTCGAGTCTAGTTTCACACCCAATAAATGGTTTGTCATTTGGACTTCCCAATAAAAAGTTATGGTTAGTTTGTTGGAAACTGCTCTGGAGGCCAACAGTCACGCGAAGCCAGTTCGGGAATCCATTCCGAGGGGACCTTTCACATTGCCTTCCTTTAGAAATTCCCTTTCGTTTTCATACCCATCTAGCAGGGTTGTTGCTTGTATAAATATCCCCTACCTCTAAGGTATTAGGAACCTTTGATCATTTGATAAACTACATGATGTTGCAGTCGCACTGCTGGGTGCCTTACTCAACCTTTGTTCTTCCTTGTTCTTCATGGACTTGTGAAGTGAATCCTCTGGGTTCCCCTACCTCGTGCTCTACGGCTTCCGTTCGGCTGCGCCGTATTGTGTGGATTAGTTCCGGATTGTGGTTCTGCGGTCGTTCGGAGATCGAGTCGAAGTCTTCGTGGTTTCGGTGCCTCTCTCCCCGTCGCTTGGTCGCATCCAACCTTTGTCAGGTATAAAGCTAGTTACCCGCTGTTCGCAGTAAGTTATCCTTGTTCTTTTGATCTACTGTCGTGAAGATCGGGCCACCCTCGTACTGATTCATATCGGTACCCATCAACTGGTATCAGAGTTTTCGTTGTCACGGTAGGTCTCACAATCATCCACATATCTACCTTTAGTTTATCTATCGTTTGTCACTGTTTTGTTCATCACCTATAGTCCACTGAAAAAGCCACAAAAAAAATCCTAGAGCCCTTTGATGGTACTGTTATCTTGTGTTTTGTGTTCATCAAGTTGCTAGTCACCCTCTTTACATATATTGTGTTGTGTTTTATTTGTTATCCGCACCCCTGTTAGTATAAAAAAAGATTTCAAAAAAATCAGAAAAAAAATTCAGAGAAAAGAAAAGAGAAAGAACAGAAAAGTAGAAGAAGAGGAAAGGGGTTGTATTGCGGTTTGCTTACTGAAAAATTCAGTTTACATATTCAGATTCTTGGGGATTTATATACCAGCAACATTATATCTTTTGAGCACATCAAATCACTTGATTTTCAGTACTGTAGCCTCTCTTGTTTAGCCACCTATAGCTCCACCTAAAACTGAAACCAGGACTTTCGACTCGTAATCCTTGCGACCTCGGAATCACTTCCGTTGAGCTGCTACACTAGCACAATTCACTGTCCTTAAGAATAGGAAAGAGCATTGGTAAGTAAGAGGTGAGATTGTGTGATTCCACAGATTTACCCATTCCACTATATCTTGCATAAGTGCTAACATGCTAGGATCCAATTCAAGCATTCGTGGTGGTCGATATGGAGAAAAAGAAACACCAGTTTTGCGGGCTAAGTTACGCCAACTACAAAACTCACTAGTGGAGGCCATGGAGAAGATGTTTGATGAACGTCTTCCTGTGGTGCGCGGTCGGGCAAAACAACATAGCTCGGCCAACTCTCGCCGTGGTCTCTTTGGCCACAGTGGACAACATGGAGGTGGTGCTCATGGGCATAGCATTCGCCCCCGTGTGCTCATTGATGATGAAGATTACTGTGTGTCCCCCAAAAGAAAAATTCAGCAAGAGTGCCACCAACCAAATTTGAGTGAGAGAAATCAAAAGGAAAAGATGAGACATTCCACCATACGTGAGAAAGAGTGGCACCAACCAAAATTCAGTGAGAGAGTTCAAAATAAGAAGATGAGAGATTCCACAATATTTGAGGAGAGCCACAAAACTCTATGTGAGAGTGATCCACAAAAATTGAGAGAAAAAAGAGATGAATTATTTACTTCTAACATCATAATACCTTCTATTCTTGTTCCTTTTGCGATGCAGGTTCATGAACAAAATGATGTTGTGAATTATGATCAGCCCCCAATCTTCGATGAGCAAGAACAAGTGATTGTCAATGACAACGATGCACATGCATATGTGGCTTCACAAGACGTTGAAGTAATTGTGCATCAAAACCTATGTGAGAATGAGAGCCACATTGCCAAAATGAGAGAGAGTGAAAACAAAGGAGAGTTGAGTGATTCCACCCATTATAAGGTTGAGAGTGTCAACAATGAGAGTGTGAGGGATACACCAAAGAAAAATAGATATTTAGAATGCAGGCCAAGTGAGGATATCTTTGAAACTAACACTCTCATCTCTACTTCTAGTTTTGTCTTTCCAAATGTGCTGGTTGGTGATGAGAATAGGGAAGAGATGGATGCTCAAGACAACACCATACTTGTTGAGAGAAATGAGAAGGTAGCCATTCAACTAAACCCATTGTGTGTTGCCCAAAACCTGAACCATCACATGGATAACGGTATGATTTCAGAGGTGCAATCGTTGGTACTTGCACCACCAAAAAGTATAAAAGTTATTGAAAATAAATCATATTTGAGTTTGCAAAAGAAAATGGCATGTAATTATGATAATACACATGGTTTAAATAGGATTAACCATACATGAAATATTTTCACTGATTTGATTATTTCACATGTTCACCCGTGTGCTGAAATTTTGCAAGTTAATAACCAGAGTTCAATCATACATGATGTTTTCTATGGTTTGATATGGTTCATGTACATGACGATTTGCATTCACATGTGTGATATGATACATTATGTTTCAATACTCATACATCTTAGAGAAGGCTGACATTTCTCAACCCTTTAGTTAATTCATCAAAACCATCTAAGATCAACAATGAAGGTAAAAATTTAGAGATTCAAAGCTTGGTACATGTAGAATCATTGGATTTAAAATACATGAAAAATAAATCAAATCTGATTGTTCAACGCATACTGAGTACTTGTGATATCACTGTTCCAGCAATAAAACATAACAAAAACATTTGTGCTGATTTGACTGGAACTCATGTTGATGCAAGTGTTGAGTTTCTTTTTGATGAGAGTCTTTGTGCTTTGAATGATCCTTGCAACACTTCATATAACAACAAACAACACCTCATCCAGTCGGTTACTTGTGCTGATTTGTTTACAAGGATATCTCCTCTTGAATGTTTGTGTTATACTATGCTTAACATGCCTATCAATATTGAACAAATGCTTGAGAAAATTTCTAACATAACATCTTTGAGTTCAATGAATACTACTCATAGCTTCCAGTTTACATTTGTCTTGATTGGAGAACATGTTGTAGATACCTTACAGGTTCATGCAATTTGTGTAACATATAACAAGCTTGCTGATTTAGACTTGTCGGTGTTTTCCCCCGGGGGGGTCACACCAACGAGTAAATTTGTATGCGTGCTCCCTTTCCCGGATGGTGATGCAAGAAGACACAGAGATTTATCCTGGTTCGGGCAAGAGAAGGCCCTACGTCCAGCGGGGGGGAGAGAGTTTGTATTATCTTGCACCTAAGTGCTTGTACAGGGGCGAATACAAGCGTGGTATGAAGTGTGGAGCTCTACTACGTATGAGCGTGGTCTTGTGTTGTGATCCTCCTCCGATCTATTCCTGAGTCTCTCCTTTTATAGCTCCAAGGAGAGACCTAGGGTACATGCGTAGATGTTAGAGTAGGGGTCGATAGCCGCATGGAGCGCTGACCTACTCGAGGCTTCCGTACGACATGGCCTCGAGCCGTCCCATCTTGATAGCCCGGTGATGATTACGCGTGCTCCTGCGTTCTGCCCTGCCCGCCGCCTCGCGCTGGTTCTGAGGTCGCACGCTTGTACGGTATGGCGGCAGATCCGGCGGGGTAGTTGTGGTGTTGTCAGTCGACGCCCAACTTGTCCCTAGGAAGGGACCCTGTTCGGTCGAGGGTCGGATGTCGTGTAATGTGCTGATATCTGGAGCGCTGACCTTGGAGGTCTCGAGGGGGTCCCGATTAGACGTTCCATCCTTGTTTCCTGCGTCCTGACACGCCCTGGGTCGTTCGGTGGGAAGGCTGCAAAAAGAACGATGGGACAGAAGCCTGTTCCCTATCACGCCTTCCGTGACCCGTGTGTTAGGTGGGGAAGCGTCAGGTGCATTAAATGCCCTGGCTCTCGTGCGCGCATCAGGCGGCGGACAGTGTCCTTGCGCTCGACGCCTCTCGGTTCTCTCGAGCCCGCTTCCGTATTCGACGGCAGTTGTCACTCGAGCCCTGATCGATTCGCTCGACGCTATTTCCGTCTTCGAGGCTGCGACCGTCGATGGCCGCGCGTGTGTACGGATGGTCTCGTTATACGCATTGGTGAGGGTACCCCTTGTTGATACCCTCGACAGTAGCCCCCGAGTCTTCATTCGAGCGCTGGCTCTCGAGTGGAGACTTTCGTTTTTACGGTCGAGCTTCCACGGGGGCGCGCGAGCGACCCCGCGGGGGTAGCCCCCGAGCCCTCGAGGGAGTATTTAACTCCTTCGAGGATTATTTTGCCATACTTGCAGAAACGCTGTCAACACCCGTGGTGGAAGGTTCTGCTCGGCTTTGCCTTGCGTGGAGGTTTCGACGTACTCTCGATAGAGCGAGCGTCTTCCACCCCAGATTGAGTTCCTAGCGGGTAGTCCAAGTGAGAACCTGTGCCCCTTTCGAGGGGGTCAGCTGTAGCCCGGAGGCGTCCTCATAAAGCAGGGTCGACGTGGTCGGAGATACCGGTCTCATTCGATAGAGTCCAGCGGCTCGATGCCTCCCTTCGGGGGGATTCCTCTCGACTGTCTCGACCCTACCTTGGACATCGCCAGCGAGTCCTCGAGGCGGGCCTCGATTTTCGACCACTCGCTAGGGATCCCTGACTCTTGGTGCTCGAGATCGGCTGTCGAACCCTTTTGACGGGCCAGCCATCGACCTCTCGAGACTATCGTGGGCGCATACCTTGGCTTGCGAAGTAAGGAAGCTGCCGTGCCGGTTCGTCTTTCTGCCCGTTGGGCGCACCTTTTGAGGTAAGTGACGTTGTGACACTGTTTCGGCGGGGAATTCAGAGCGTCCGGCCTGTGAGGAGAGAGACGATTAGATGGCGCATTTAAGGGAGGGAGTTACCTTATTTCTCGGATCTGTCCGTTGGCGGACTGCTGCCTATAAATACGTCGTGGCGTCGCCGCCGTTCCTCTCCCTTCCGCCTTCTCGCTTTTATTCTCTCGTTGCCTTTGCTTTCTCGCCGTCTCACGCGCACACGCCTCCTCGAGCTGTAGTGGATCTACCGTCCCTCCAGCCGAGATGCCTGTAAGACTCGTCGCCGCCGACGACTGGCGCCCGTCGTCGATGACGGAGCGCCGGTTGTTAGAGCTTGAGAAAGAGGGACTGCTGCGCCGCCGTACCTCGCTATCGTCGCCAGAGTGGATCGCGCCGCCGACGAGTTACAGGGGGCCTCAGCCGCCCGAGGGCTACGTGGTGTCGTTCGCCAAGTTCCACCGCCACGGTCTGGGCGCGCCTGCGAGCCGCTTCATGCGGGCCCTCTGCTTCCATTATGGGGTGGAGCTCCAGCACTTCTCTCCGAACGCCATCACCGTAGCGGCGGTCTTCGCCGCCGTGTGTGAGGGCTACTTGGGGATGATGCCGCACTGGGAGCTGTGGCTCCACCTCTATAGGGGCGAGCTTTTCCATGCCCCCACCGGAACCACGAGCGTAAGGAAGCCCGTGCGGGCGGGATGCCTCAATCTGGTGCAGAAGACGGGGAAGACGGACAGGCCGCGGGAGTACATCCCGGTAGGGTTATCGACCAACCACGCCGGCTGGGACTCCCAGTGGTTTTACCTGCGGAACGATGACAACCTCCTGCCTTCCTACTCGGGCCGTCTGATCATGGAGCGTCCAGCGGATTGGACATACGGCGTCGTCCAAGCTCATCAATCTCGGCTCGACCCCCTCCTCGACGCCCTGAAGAAGCTTCGCCAGGAGGGTTTGACCGCCGCTCTCGTCCTCTCGGCCGTCCATCACCGGAGAGTTCTCCCTTTGATGTCTCGACCGTTGAGGATGGACGAGATGGGCCCTGGTGTCTCATCTCGGGACCTCGAGGCGTGTCGGATGTCCAACGAGGCTCCGGCGGATGACGAAGTCGCGGCCCGAGTCAGGGCTGCAATTGCCGGTGATTTTCAGCCGGAGCACGTTAACGGCTTCCCCATGAGACCAGACGCAGGCTCGATCGATCTGGTACGCCTTCTTCTTGCGCGCAGCCTCGATTCTAGGTTTCCTTTCTCCCCTCTCTTTTTTCTAAGTCTACCTTTGTTTTGGCAGGGTCGGATTGATGTCCGGTCCTCGAGGCCTCCGGTAAAGGAGGACGATGTCGATCGTGACAAACGGCGCCAATCTGCCGAAAAGCTAAAGTCTGCCAAGGACTCTGCAAAGAAGGGGGAGAAGAAGAAGAACCTCGACCGCCAAGCATTAGAGGCGCGTCGAGCCAAATCCAGGCAGAGGGGGGAGCCTGAGGAAGAATCCCCTAACGATGATGACGATGACGACGAGGACAGCGACGACTCCGAGGGGATGGCGTCGCGCCTCGATTGGATTCTCGAGGGCCCGCCTCGAGGTGACGTCGACGCCCCCCGGACGGAGGCGCCAGAGGAGGGTCCGAGCGGATCTCGTCGCCCCCGGGCCGACACCCCTCCCGCGCCCAAGGCGGGCCAAGACGCACCGCGCCCTCCCCCGATGCCCAGGGAGAGCGGTCTGGCTAGGCCCCAGGCGTCGGGGCCACTAACTCGTGGTCGCGCCGCGGCCTCTGAGAAAGGAGATGCCGGCCGTAGGAGCGCCAGTCCCGGCGCCCGCCAGGCGGGGACCGACGCGCCTAAGCCAGTGCCTGCCCTCGAGGGGCCTGGAGCCCCGACGCGGGGTGGCTCGAGGCCCACTGGTCGGGGTGGCGGGAGGCGAGCCGTTCTCCCTGTGGGGTAAGCCTTTTTGATGTTGCGGTTTTTGTCTTCCCATTCTTCCACCTTTCCTCATATGCCAACCTTTTCTCAGGCTAAAGCGGACCCTTGAGCAGGCCCAACCGTCCATGGCAAAGAGGCTCAAAACGGGTGCCGCCTCCAAGGAACCAGGTTCGTAGTTTATTTCTGGGTGTTGCGATGTTCTTGTGTCGGTTATCATAACGTCTGACCCTTACCCTTTGTTTCGTAGGCTCCTCCAGCTCCCAACCTCCAGCCGGCGTCGAGAGGGCTCCGTCTCGTCCCGCGCCTACTCCGTCGCCACCGACTCGTGATGAGGCGCCCTAGACGCAAGCGTCAGAGGGAGCCCCCGAGCCCCCTCGATTGGGGGTCGAGGGGGAACCCATCACCATCAGCGATACGTCCGATGGTAACGAAGCGTCTGGGGGCGCTCGCCCTATGGAGGAGGAAGCGTCGACCCCCAACGTCGCGGGATCGACTCCCTGGCCCGCCGGCCTCCGCACCCTCGAGGAGCAGAAGAAGAAGAGGGAGGAGGATGAACAGCGGGAGCGCGAGGCGGCGTGGCAGCCACAGGAGCATTAGGCACAGCAACAGCAGCAACAACAACAGCAGCAGCAACAACAGCAACAACCGCAGGAGCAACCGCAGCAGCAGCAGCAACAACCACCTCAGCAGCAACTGCAGCAGCGGCAGGCGGGCCAAGAGGAGGGACCGCTCGAGCCTCCGCCCCAAGGTTCGGCCCAGCCAGTGCCACCGGAGCCGCAAGAGCTCGGCGAGGAGGAGGACCTGCTGGTGTACGGCCCCCCAACCCCGGCGTGGCTCCTCCCGGGGGCACCTGCCACGATCCGGGCAGAGCCGGGGCGAGCGGATGGAGTGGTGGCGCTCGCCTGCCTGAAGCGCACGCCTCCCGATGCCGAGTCCGATATCAAGAGGACAATTTACGGCATGGACGGGATCGCCCCAGGGTTCCTCCGGGAACGTCGGGCGTGGGAGGACCGCTTTCCTTCCGAGGAGGATGAAATTGGGGCATCGGGGACCAAGGATGGAACCTGGAAGACGGTGGACGACGACGGACGGTTCCCATGCCTTGTCGACCTGTTCCTGTGCCATGGGGGCTCCCTCGAGACCGTCGAGGGCCTCATCCGCGGCGTTAAGGCGCGGGCTGACCGGGAGATGGAGCACTGGTGCCCCGACCGCATCCGTATCCGGGCCTCCCACGACCCGTCTGAGCCCGACATCTTCCTCGACGATCGGAAGGAGGCAGAGAAGTGGGAACATGTCGAGGAGCTCCGCCTTTGGATGAAGCATGTGGTGGGGCTCCTCTCGGACGTTATCAACAACGGGCTCGGCCCGGCTTATTTCGTAAGTGTTTCTCGAACTTCAATCCTCATGGTGCTTTCAGGTTTTTGTATTCTAATCCATCCGACTCTTGATTCGCAGGATATGAAAGAGACCTCCCGCATCAAGTCCAGCTTCATACACGCCACGAGGGGCGGTTGGGAGCAGCTCCCCCTCCTCAAGGATCAACTCCTCGAGTCGCAGGAAAAGCTCCTTAAAGCTTACAAAGATCTCATAGCACTCGAGGAGGAGAAGAAGGCGAGGGAGGCTGCCTTGGCTGAGGCCCGAGAGGCCTCGAAGAAGGCGGAGGAGGAGACGATGCAGCTACGGGAGCAGGCTCTTACGGTCGAGGAAGCCGCGTCCAGAGCCCGGGAGGAGGCCCTGTCCTACAAGAGCATTATCGCGGATCTGGACAAGGAGAAGGGCCTCCTTAAATCCGACCTGGACTCTCTCCGAGAGTCCATCCGAAAGATGAAGGTGGAGCATGTGAACGGCGAGGTCGCCAGGGGCGCTGCGGAGGAAGCCAAGAAGAAGGCCCTCGAAGATCTAGAGGCGGAGCGGGCTCGATCCCGCAGTCTCTCTAACGATGTCGAGCGTCTGAAGGGAGAATTGCTGGAGAAGAGTGGGGCCATTGCTCAGGCTGGCAAGGCGATCGAGGATCTCCGCGTTGCCAACACCGAGCTGGCACGCTCCAACAAAGAGATCGAGGGGGCCAACACCAGGCTGGTCGGCGAGAACACGGCCCTCGAGGAGACCGTACGCGGTATGTTTCCTCTATCAGATTTCTTTTTCCGAGGTGTGCTTAGTTTTTCCTAAGGTCTCTTTGTATTGGCTTTTACAGGGCTCAAGGACGAGCTCCTGGCCGCCCAAGCCGAGGCTCGCAACGCCAGGGCTCAGCTCGAGGCGGAGGTTGCTTTGAACCGTCGAGTATGGACGGCGATAAGTGATCTCTCGACCTCTTGGGAGGTCGAGCCTATGGATGAGTCGAGGGAGGACGCTCGAGGCGACGCCCTGGTCGACCAGTTGTGCTACATAGGCGCGACGCTGCGAGATCGGGTGCGGGACGCCCTCCACATCGGGGTGAAGCGGGCGATGGCGGTTGTCTGCTCGGGCTTCTCCTATGACATGGAGGTGGTGTCCCATGGCTTCGTCACCGACATCTCCAAGACCGACGCAGAGAACGAGGAGAGGCTCCATGCCTTGATCGACGACGCGGAGGCTCCTGGGGAAAGGTTGGCCAAGCTTTTCGAGCCTGAGGTGCTCCCTCCTGAGGCTAGCTCGGGCGGAGGCGAGAGCGGTGAGGATCGTGCCGCGGACTGAGGCCTGCGAGCCTGCTCAGGGCGCCTGAGGCCCCTTGTACAATACTTTGTTAATTCTGTGGGTAACTGATGCTGTATCACTTTCGTAATTGTTAGATGCTTATTTTGTCTTTCCGCTTGATGCTTTCGTTTCTCTTTGCGCCTACGTTTGTATCCCTTGCTCGATTTTTCGTAAAAGACCACCTCGATCACTTCACTGGTGGGGAAGCGAGTAGAGTTTCCGTAGCTCGGGGGCGTAGGAGTTCTCCAGCTCGTTGTCCCTCGGCCTTTGAGGGGCTCGAGGTGCCTTAGCTACTCGAACCGTGCAAGGTTTACTACGTAAGAAAAGAAAACTTCTTGGTTTTTTCGATACTCGGGGGGGGGGTGTCGTCCCCCTGGTAGCCCCCGAGGGGGTGCTAACTATGATGGGTCATAGTCGGCGCCCCCTTTTAACGTCGAGATCGTGACTTATTAATCTTCTCGGCGCAAAGAAAGAAGAATTGTTTCGAGGGAAAGACTTTATTTATTCATTCATTCGTTTACAAAGTCTTGGTACAAAACGTAAGCAGGAACATAAGTTTAGAACTTCTAGGGGTAGAATGGACGTAGCTGTTCGATGTTCCATGCGTTGGTGAGAATTGTCCCAAGGCGGAGTCAGCTTGTGGCGTCCCTGATTGCTTTGCCGGCGTCGTAGGACTAGGTCGCCCATGTTGAGGTCCCTCTTGCGCACATGCTTGTCGTGGTAGCGTCGAAGCCTTTGCTGATATCTGGCAGAGTTGAGGAGGGCCATGTCTCTAGCCTCCTCAAGTTGGTCGACCGCGTTTTCTTGAGTCTCTTTGTTCGATTGCTCGTTGTAGGCCTTGAGTCGAGGTGACCCATACTCGAGGTCTGTGGGGAGGATAGCCTCAGAGCCGTAGACCATGAAGAACGGGGTGTATTTTGTGGCCCTGCTTGGTGTTGTCCTAAGGCACCATAGGACTGAGGAAAGCTCCTCGACCCATTTTTTGCCGAATTTCTTCAATCGATTGTAGATCCTTGGCTTGAGTCCTTGCAAAATCATGCCGTTGGCACGCTCGACTTGGCCGTTAGTTCGAGGGTGGGCTACTGCAGACCAGTTCACACGGATGTGATGCCGATCGCAGAAGTCCAAGAACTTTTTGCCGGTGAATTGGGTGCCGTTGTCGGTGATGATGACATTGGGGATCCCAAACCGATGGATAATGTCGGTGAAGAAAAGGACGGCCTGCTCGGAGCGGATGTTGGTGATGGGTCGAGCCTCGATCCATTTGGAGAACTTGTCAATGGCCACCAGCAAATGGGTGAATCCTCCTTTCGCCTTTTGTAGAGGTCCTACTAAATCGAGCCCCCACACCGCAAACGGCCAGGTAATGGGGATCATCTGAAGAGCAGGCAGATGCGTCTGCTTGGCGTAGAACTGACACCCGTGACATGATCGTACGAGCTCGATGGCGTCCGCCACGGCCGTTGGCCAGTAGAAGCCTTGTCGAAAAGCGTTCCCTACAAGGGTCCGTGGAGCGGCGTGGTGACCGCAAGCTCCCGAGTGCAGGTCATCGAGGAGTTTTCGGCCTTCTTCCACAGTGATGCAACGTTGTAAGACCCCCGTCGGGCTCCGTCGATATAGCTCGTTGTCTTCGCCATAGATCACATATGATTTGGCCCGTCGAGCGATACGACGAGCTTCTGACCTGTCTTCTGGCAACTCGCCGCGGATAAGGCAGTCGAGGAACGGTGTGCGCCAATCGAATGGTCGACCTGGTCGTCGTTCTATCTCCATCATCTCTTCCACCATCAAGAGCGTATCGACAGCATTGGTTGGTTGGGCGGTGGTGGCGTCGACGCCAGCCCCCGTGCCTAGGTCGACGGATGGCTCGTGAAGATCTTTTGAAAATGCATCAGGCGGCACCGTGCCTCTAGTCGATGCGATCTTGGCGAGTTCGTCGGCTGCCTCGTTGTAGCGTCGAGCGACATGGACAAGCTCGAGACCGTGGAACCTGTCTTCGAGTCGACGGACCTCCTTGCAGTACGCTTCCATTTTTGGGTCGTGGCAGCTCGAGGTTTTCATTACTTGGTCGATGACGAGTTGGGAGTCACCTCGGACGTCGAGGCGTCGGACTCCTAACTCGATAGCGATCTTGAGACCGTTGACCAGGGCCTCATATTCTGCGACATTGTTAGATGCGGCAAAATGAATCCTGATTACATACCTCATGTGGACGCCTAAGGGTGAGATGAACAGCAGGCCGGCCCCGGCCCCAGTTTTCATGAGTGACCCGTCGAAATACATTGTCCACAGCTCCGCCTGGACCTGAGTCGGGGGAAGCTGGGAGTCCGTCCATTCCGCGATGAAGTCTACCAGGGCTTGCGATTTGATGGCCTTCCGAGGCGCGTAAGTGAGAGTCTCACTCATGAGCTCGACCGACCATTTTGCTATTCTTCCCGTGGCCTCTTTGCTCTGGATTATTTCTCCTAAAGGGAAAGACGAAACCACCGTGATGGGGTGACCGAGGAAGTAATGCTGCAGCTTGCGGCGGGCAAGGATTACGGCGTAGATCAGCTTCTGGATTTGGGGATAACGCGCCTTGGTCTCCGAAAGCACCTCGCTGACGAAATAGACTGGCCTTTGGACCGGCAGCGCATGACCCTCCTCTTGTCTTTCGACCACCACCGCCGCGCTGACGACCTGGGTCATCGACGCGACGTAGAGGAGCAGCGGCTCTGCAGGTTGAGGTGGAACCAGGACTGGTGCCGAGGTCAGCGTCTTCTTCAGCCTTTCGAGTGCTTCCTCGGCTTCGGGGGTCCAAGAAAAACGCTCGACCTTCTTTAGGAGTCGATATAATGGTAATGCCTTTTCTCCTAGTCTCGAGATGAAACGGCTCAGAGCCGCCAGGCACCCCGTGACTCTCTGTACACCCTTGATGTCTCGGATCGGCCCCATTCTCGTGATGGCCAAGACTTTCTCGGGGTTGGCCTCGATGCCGCGCTGCGAAACGATGTAACCTAGGAGCATGCCTCGAGGCACACCGAAAACGCACTTCTCGGGATTGAGCTTGATCCAGCTGGTGCGTAAGCAGCTAAAGGCAATCTCGAGGTCCTGGATCAGGTCTCCTCGTCGTTTTGACTTGACGACAATGTTGTCGACGTAGGCCTCGACCGTGGACCCTATATGTTCGCCAAACACGTGGAGCATGCAACGTTGATACGTGGCTCCCGCGTTTCGAAGCCCAAATGGCATGGTCACGTAGCAATACATCCCAAAAGGCGTGATGAAAGAGGTCGCGAGCTGGTCGGACTCCTTCATTTTTATTTGGTGGTAACCAGAATATGCATCAAGGAAAGAAAGGGTTTCACATCCCGCGGTAGAATCGACAATCTGATCAATGCGTGGCAATGGAAAGGGAACTTTTGGACATGCTTTATTCAGACTAGTATAATCGACACACATCCTCATTTTCCCATTCTTTTTCTTAACTAATACAGGGTTTGCTAACCAGTCAGGATGATGAACCTCCTTGATGAATCCGGCCGTCAAAAGCTTGTGGACTTCCTCGCCAATGATCTTGCGCTTCTCCTCGTCGAATCGGCGCAACCGCTGCTTCACTGGCTTGGAACCGGCTCGAATCTCCAAGGAGTGCTCGGCGACTTCCCTCGGTATGCCTGGCATGTCCGAGGGACTCCATGCAAACATGTCGGCATTTGCACGGAGAAAGTCGACGAGCACAGCTTCCTATTTGGGGTCGAGGTCGGTGCTGATCGTCAGCACTTTGCCGTCGGAGTTGTTGGGGTCGAGCGGGATCTTCTTGGTTCCTTCCGCCGCCTCGAAGCTGCCCGCGTGGCGCTTAGGCTTTGGAGCCTCAGCGGCCAGGGCCTCGAGCTTCGCGACGAGCTCGGTGGAGTTCTCGACCGCCTCCCCGTACTCGACGCACTCGACGTCGCACTCGTACGCGTGCTCGAAGGAGGAACTGACAGTGATGACGCCTTTGGGACCGGGCATCTTCAGCTTCAAGTAGGTGTAGTTGGGTATAGCCATGAACTTGGCGTAGCCCGGGCGCCCGATGATGGCGTGGTACGTGCCTCGAAACCCAACCACCTCGAAGGTGAGGGTCTCCTTCCTGAAGTTGGCCGCCGTGCCGAAGCAGACCGGTAAGTCAATTCGACCTACTGGCAGCGCCTTTTTTCCTGGCACGACGCCATGGAACCCGCCGGCACTTGGTTGGAGCTTCCCTCTATCTATGCCGAGGAGGTCAAGGGTCTCGAGGTAGATGATGTTGAGGCTGCTACCGCCATCCATCAGCACTTTCGAGAGCCGGGTGTTGACGATGATGGGGTCGACGACGAGCGGGTAGACGCCTGGGGCGACTACCTTGTCGGGGTGGTCTTCTCGGTCGAAAGTGATAGGAGTGCTTGACCAGCTAAGGTATTGGGGCACCGCCATTCTTGCTGCAAAGACTTCGCGACGCTCCCTTTTGCGTTGCCTCGTGGTCAATTGAGTCGAGGGCCCGCCATAGATCATGTAGCAGTCGTGGACGGCGGGGAAGCCGTCGTCATCTTTGTTGTCCTCCTTGCTGCCAGCCTTCTCTTTCTTGGAGTCATCACGCATATCTTTTTTGAACCCCAGACCGTCGAAATGCTTTCTCAGCATACGACAGTCCTTGAGCTTGTGGTTGGCGCCTACCTTATGGTAAGGGCACGGCTCCTCCAACATCTTGTCAAAGATGCCTCCATCCGGAGGGCCTCGAGGCTTCTTTCGATCCATGGCGGCGACAAGGTTGTCATCAGAATCTTCCCGGTGGAACTGCCGCACTTTCTGCTTCTTCTTGTTTTTCTTGAGGCCTCGACTGGGGGTCCCATCTTCGTCGACGGGCTGCTTGCCTTTTCTTCCTTCTGAGCTGAAGAAGGCGCCGACTGCCTCCTCCCCTGCCGCGTAGTTGGCTACTACGTCCATCAGCTCGTCGACGGTCTGAGGTCGATTGCGACCTAATTCCCGCACCAAGTCTCGACTGGTGGTGCCCGAGACAAACGCCAAGATGACGTCGTGGTCAGGGATGTGCGGCAGCTCAGTGCGCTGCTTCGAGAAGCGTCGAGCATACTCCCGAAGAGTTTCTCCCGACTTCTGCTTGCACTTGCTGAGGTCCCACGAGTTCCCTGGCCGTATGTAGGTCCCTTTGAAGTTACCCTCGAAGACTCTGACCAGATCAACCCAATTGTGGATCTGATTGGCAGGGAGTTCCTCGAGCCATCGACGGGCGGTGTCGGAGAGGAAAAGGGGTAGCTGTCTGATGATGGCTCGATCATCACCTCGAGCGCCACCTAGCTGACAAGCCAGCCTGAAGTCGGCCAGCCACAACTCTGGTTTGGTCTCTCCATTGTACTTCGCGATGCTGGTCGGGGGTCGAAATGGATTGGGCAGGGGCGTGCTGCGGATCGCCCTGCTGAACACCCGTGGGCCTGGTGGCTCGGGGGCCACCCGGTCCTCGTCGCTGTCGTATCTCCCACCGCGATGCGCGCTATAACCGCGCTCTTTGGCGTCTCCGTGCCGGCGGCGTCGATTTTCTTTGATGTCGTGCCGCGCGTCGTGTCGACGTTGATTGTCGACGGGGAGGATGAGAGCGGTCTTTCTACCTCGAGGGGGAGGTTGTTGATGGACTGACACCTCCTCTTCGTTTAGAGGCTGTTCGTCGCGCTTCTCTGTGGCAGCTCCTCGTCGTCGAGACGCCGAACTTTCGGCTTGTTGAACCGCCGCCACCTGGAGCAATGTCTGTACCTCATCTCGAATGCGTCGGGCCTGGGAATTCGACGGCTCTGGCATGTTACGTAGCAGCATCGTCGCTGCCACTACATTCTGGCCTGCTCGAGGGAAACGGCTGACAGGATGCTCTGGCGCTGCGTCGCCGGCGATCTGTCGATGTACCTCTCGAGCGCGTCTGCGGACACTTCCGCCCGGCGGGTAGGGCAGGTCTTGCTCGAGGATTTGCTCGAGCAGGACGAGGCGCTCGCGGTCTTCGTCGAGCTTCATCTTGAGCTCCCGCAGCTGCGCGAGCTGCGCGGTTCTGTCTTCCTGAGGAGGGGGGTCGACCTGTCCGTCGTTCCCAGGCGTCCTGGGGTCTTCTCGTGCCGCGGGGTCTCGACCACCCGCAGCAGCATCCCGTGTCTCGTCGGTAGTTTCTACCGCCCCGTCGATGCGATAGCATTCCCTCGTAGAGTCATACCTATCTGTCTCGGAGTCGGAGTTCGGTTCGGCGGCGTAGAAACACCCACATCCTTCCTCCAGCAATCGTTGCCTGAGGGAGGTGATCGAGTATCGTCCGGGGCCTAGACGACGGAGGCCTTGTACTCGGGAAAGGTCCGGTAGCTCGGACGCCGGCCGCCGCGCTTCAGAGCTACGTGGGAGGACCATTGGTCTTTCTACGTACGCCTGGGCGTTTGGGCATATCGCCCTGGCGAGCGACGCCGCGGCGTTGTCCAATCCGAACGGCAGTGCCGCTCTTGGAGAGAACAACCCGTGTGGAAGTAGCCTAGCTGCGGTGGGGGATAGCGCGCGAGACGCGTCCCCTCCCGTCGTCGCGCGGTGCTGAGTCGTCGCGCTTGTCGCTCCGTCACACGGTGCTGCCGACTTGTGGCCTACGTCCTGCCTCGCACGAGTTGTTGGTCGTGCTGAAGCAGAGGGGCCGCGGTGGTGCTGTCCGCGCCTCTTCTTAGGCGGGGAGGCATGGTGGTGAGGGCGTCTCGGGGCCTTCAACCGTGCTGGCGTAATGCGGGCTCCTCCTGGTCCTTTGACTGACAGCAAGATCATGTCGTAGCCGGAGCCCGTAGACATGAACTCGAGGCTCCCAAACCAAATCACCGTGGAGCGCGGAAACGGCGAGGCAAGAGTAGCCATCCGGAAAGGAGTGGGAAATCGATGAAAAACACGCAGGACCCCTACCTGGCGCGCCAACTGTCGGTTTTTTCCCCTGGGGGGGTCACACCAACGAGTAAATTTGTATGCGTGCTCCCTTTCCCGGATGGTGATGCAAGAAGACACAGAGATTTATCCTGGTTCGGGCAAGAGAAGGCCCTACGTCCAGCGGGGGGGAGAGAGTTTGTATTATCTTGCACCTAAGTGCTTGTACAGGGGCGAATACAAGCGTGGTATGAAGTGTGGAGCTCTACTACGTATGAGCGTGGTCTTGTGTTGTGATCCTCCTCCGATCTATTCCTGAGTCTCTCCTTTTATAGCTCCAAGGAGAGACCTAGGGTACATGCGTAGATGTTAGAGTAGGGGTCGATAGCCGCATGGAGCGCTGACCTACTCGAGGCTTCCATACGACATGGCCTCGAGCCGTCCCATCTTGATAGCCCGGTGATGATTACGCGTGCTCCTGCGTTCTGCCCTGCCCGCCGCCTCGCGCTAGTTCTGAGGTCGCACGCTTGTACGGTATGGCGGCAGATCCGGCGGGGTAGTTGTGGTGTTGTCAGTCGACGCCCAACTTGTCCCTAGGAAGGGACCCTGTTCGGTCGAGGGTCGGATGCCGTGTAATGTGCTGATATCTGGAGCGCTGACCTTGGAGGTCTCGAGGGGGTCCCGATTAGACGTTCCATCCTTGTTTCCTGCGTCCTGACACGCCCTGGGTCGTTCGGTGGGAAGGCTGCAAAAAGAACGATGGGACAGAAGCCTGTTCCCTATCACGCCTTCCGTGACCCGTGTGTTAGGTGGGGAAGCGTCATGTGCATTAAATGCCCTGGCTCTCGTGCGCGCATCAGGCGGCGGACAGTGTCCTTGCGCTCGACGCCTCTCGGTTCGCTCGAGCCCGCTTCCGTATTCGACGGCAGTTCTCGCTCGAGCCCTGATCGATTCGCTCGACGCTATTTCCGTCTTCGAGGCTGCGACCGTCGATGGCCGCGCGTGTGTACGGATGGTCTCGTTATACGCATTGGTGAGGGTACCCCTTGTTGATACCCTCGACAAGACTCAAAAATGTTGAGAGATAAACAAAGTGAGAAATCTTTTAAGATGCAACAAATGCTTGGTGCTTATGCTTTCGATCAATTCATGTTGTCAGCATGTTCGTACCATCCACTTAAAGATAGAAATATTGTGCAAAGCAAAGCCTATACACCAAAATGTTGTTCATCCACTCCTTGGAGCATTGAGTTTAAAAATTATACTTCTAAACCCTTGAATAAATTTTGCTGCCACAATAATTTTTGGAATAACATTAGTTCTCAACATTCATTTGATGAAAAGTTTGATCTTCTAAAGATAAAACATGACAACATGAATCAAATGATTGGATTGGAAGAAATTTTTGTGCTACCATCCTCTAAACTGTTTGCAGGTTCACCAAAGTTGAGAGAATGTTACTTACATGGAAAATGAAATAATGCAAAAATAATTCAAAATGTAACAAATGAACAGAACAAAAGGAATGATTATTGGAATTATCAAGTACGTCCACCCTCTATTTTGTCTAAGCTGTTTTCAGGTAAACAAAAGTCATGGACGACTTTTCTGGAAGGGAGGGAGGATGATGAGACCATACCAGGGCAATCAACATTCAAGCATCCACTCAAGGTGAAAGCTAAACATAATTCCAAATCATTTAGGTTTCCACATTCAAGGCTACTACTTGGTTTATATGATTATAGATTCAAACACCTTGCTATCATGGAACAAGAAGATTGCGATGTTATTACAACATTACAAACCGATGTCCTAGCACAACTCTTTGGATCAGAAGAATTAGAGTCGAGGACGACTCTCTTTCAAGAAGGGGAGGATGATATGACCATGCCAGTAAGCAAGATGTCACAAGCTCCAAGTCAAGCTACAACCACTCAAGTTTTACCTACACCGACACTAGTGCAAGTCCAAGAAGACACGTCAAAAACGGACCAGTGGAAGTAAAAAACGGACAAGTGGAAGTCAAAAATGGACCAGTGCAAACAAATCTTCATAACTTTTTAATTACAAAAGCTATGAAGGCCCATGAGGACTAGCTGGAATGTTTGTCGAGTCTACTTTCCATTGAATCTAGTGGCGACCAGTTTTGATACTCCATATTCCCTGCAGACCAGAATTAGTACAGACTGCTCAGAAGGTCAACAGTCTGCCGTGACAGAATATTGGTATAACTTACCATGGAAAATTGTACCAATCTACAAAATTTCGTGGTGCATGGCATACATTACTGGAAAGCTCCTCGAGTCTAGTTTCACACCCAAGAAACGGTTTGTCATTTGGACTTCCCAATAAAAAGTTATGGTCAGTTTATTGGAAACTGCTGTGGAGGCCAACAGTCACGCGAAGCCAGTTCGGGAATCCATTCCGAGGGGACCTTTCACATTGCCTTCCCTCAGAAACTCTATTTCATTTTCATACCTATCTAGGAGGGTTGTTCCTAGTATAAATATCCCCTAACTCTAAGCTATTAGGAACCTTTGATCATTTGATAAACTACATGATATTGCAGTCGCGCTGCTGAGTGCCTTACTCAACCTTTGTTCTTCCTTGTTCTTCTTGGTCTTGTGAAGTGAATCCTCTGGGTTCCTCTACTTCGTGCTCTATGGCTTCCGTTCAGATGCACCGTATTATGTGGATTAGTTCCGGATTATGGTTCTGCGGTCGTTCGGAGATCGAGTCGAAGTTTTCGTGGTTTCGGTGCCTCTCTCCCCGTCGCTTGGTCGCATCCAACCTTTGTCAGGTATAAAGCTAGTTACCCGCTATTCGCAGCAAGTTATCCGTGTTCTTTTGATCTACTGTCGTGAAGATCGGGCCACCTTCGTGCCGATTCATATCGATAACCTATCAATACATTACCACTCAAGTGAATGGCACTCATACTATTGCACGCCATATGAGCGACGAAAATAGAAATATGATGCATAACCCCCAAGTCAGCACATAACTAGCCACCTTAGAGTCCTTAGTTGGGCATAAAGGATATGACCATGGCACACTGCGTAGTTTTCCAAAAACTCATTTTAACACTTTGATTATCATTAATTTGATAATTAACTTTTATTAACCGGTTTAAGTTTGCTTTAGAACGTACTTATAAACAGTAATTCGCTGAACCATGCTAAGATGCCAGCTGTAACAAAACCGCCCAAATTATAAGAGATTAAGCCTAATAGTGACCGTTTGCACAGTCGAACCATCAAGCTTAAGCCCATATAACTCCGGTAGTCCGTGAAATCTCGAAGGATTTCAAGCCACAAGTCATACATCCAGCCAAGATCGTAATAAGTTCAGCGATCACCGTTCACAATTACATCCAGTTTGCAACATTCATCACATACATCGAAGTTCACTTAAAGTTATTACAACCCAAGTTCACAAAGAGCGGAAGCTTCATAGTTTTAAAATAACACACACGCTTAGTCCGACACAGTGCCATAGTATGATCATTCCCACAAAAGTAAAAGAGGAGATAGAGTGACCATCGCCCTTGGTTTAGTCATCACCCATTGCTGGGTACAAGCAGTGAATGCAATAACCATAATACATCTGCCCATCTGCAAAACAACATGGGAATAGAACCCTAAGTACGAGAATGTACTTAGCTAGACTTACCCGTCATAAACTAAAAGTAAAAAACTCTGCAAGGATTATGAAGGCTGTATGGTGGGGTAGCTGGAACCTTTTTGCATAAAAGAGTTACTTAACCAGAAGTATGCCCTAGCATTACACTTCTTCTTTCATTAGCTCAGGTTAGGTATTATTACCTATCATCTAGGTTCGCACCTGTACTATTGCAAACAAGTGTTCTAATATGATAGTACCCTATCATAGCATTAACAAAACATTACTTATCATAACCCAAGTGTTTCATAGTCCTTACTACGAGGACAGGGCTCATGTCAAGTGCTCACTATCCATGAGCGATGGCGATTCGAATCGATTTCTGACCAGCTGGCGAGTTATTCCCCACACAAACCACACTCACTGATCAAGTGAGCTATAAATCACCATATTACACTATCCAGGACCAATTCGCGGGTTCGGTAGGCACCGCCAGTTTCCGAGGACCGTTCCGGCGACCGAGGTATCCAAGGTATACCAAGGTTGCGCGCCGCGCCCTCGTTGTTCTCGTCAACCATCACCAATACAGTGCACGGTGGCTCGACTCCCGACCCGGATAGTGTTTAGGCTTCGCGGTCGGAATGACTTATCCTTCCAGCTAAGTGTGGGGCATGCGTTCAACATGACAAGAGGGCCGTCAATGATCGGTCCTTAATCGACACAGGCAGGGGCACTACGGTCAACACCACCATAAGACCCTGCTCGGTCTCAAGTTCATTCCCACACTTGGTTACTTTTTATCATAGCATTGACAGCTAATCATTCAGATGTCCACCTATATCTTTTAGGTGATAGGAAATCACCTGACTTCTACCGTACTAAGCAAGCTAAGCATAGACTCTGAGCCTATCTACATGGGACAAGGTAGATAAACAGGTGGTGATATCAAGGATAAATATGCATCAACGGTATCAAGCAAGTCCTATCACTTAAATATAGCATAGTAGAACAACCATAGTATATTAATTAAGTTAGCGACAAGAGGGAGACTTAAAATGCTTCGGGGCTTGCCTTTCTCGAACGTGTTAGGCCTGTGGTCCGGGCACTCCTGCAGCTCTCCTTCCGGCTCTAGTCCTCCCGGAAGTTCCTCCTCCTGGGTCTCCTCCTGCTCCTCAGGTCCCACCTCGTTCTCCTGCGAGCCTATATGATGCATGGGTGCTCATGAGTGGAGTGCGAGATGCCCGGGCTGCAATGCTTATGCAAGTGGGTACTAGATGACCATGACATGGTGCATAGATGACCCAGGTGATTATTTCTTCAAGGTAGTCAACATCATCCAAGGACACGTAGTCAAATTAAGCATCTATTGCATTCTCTTCTACAAGTTGTTTACATGGTTAACCAGCAAGCTAACATGATGCTTCAAAGATACACCAAACACCCTTTTATCCATTTATCTCATGCACAACAAGGTATAATTTATTTAATTATTATTGGACCTACAACAGTAGCATGTACTTCTGGTCATCAATAAATTTCACAAAAAATATAGTGGGTCACTAGTCAAATATAAAGTCTACCACAAATTTTTCATAATATTTGGACAGATAGTTTAGCCCACACAAAAACACAAGTTTATTCTATATAGTAAGTATAATGACCCTACTAGTGATAATGTGTCAAACAACAGATTTCGTATTTTTATAAATTACTTACTAACATAAGAGACACTCACAAAAATTTCCAGATTAATTGCATGATCCAATTATTTACTAAAAATCATAAACCATTGCCATGCAAGCATTTAAATCATCATAAATTAATTTATACAACAATTAATATGTGATATATTTTTCCCATAAACTAAACATCCAGGCAGAGCTAACAAAACAAGTTTCATATTTTTCTGAGTTACATTCTAGTTACTATGCATTTTCTAATTATCAGCAAAAACATTGATTAATTATATTTGTATAGTGTCCAAACATAACATGCAATTACACTAAATTGTAGATCTAGAATTATGGAACACACCAAAATTTATTTCATCATTTTTGGAGCCATAAATCTCAACATACAAATTTTACAAGATTTAAAACATTTCTGAAAAATCATTTTCTGAATTTCTTTTCAAATCCACCCCGGGATCCGGCTAGGTGCACCCGGTGCAGTGCACCCGCCCTCAACGCGAGTGACCGACAGGTGGGCTACGGGTCCCGCGCGTCAGCGACGCCGTGGAGGGGGAGAACTCCGGCGAGCCGGAGCTCACCGCCGGTGACCTCTTTCGGCGATCCATGCACCCCTACGCGTTCTACGGCTCAATGCGAACCCGATGAATCCCTTTGCGCGACCTGAAATGGACCGGAGCAAGCTCGCCGCCGGCCATGGCGGAACGGTGGCGCTGCTCACCGTCAACCCAAGGCGCTAGCCCTGTAGAGCGCGATTGGAGTGGCTCGCGAGCGTCGCGGTGCAGAGGCGAATACGATGCGCTACCTAGGCGGCGCCGGAAGGCACGGTGGCGTGCGGACTACGTGCGCGGCGGCGGTGCTCTCGCCGGAGAAGGAAACGAGGGCGAGCGGGACTCACCGTGCGTTACCAAGCGGTCCGCAACGGTGAAGCGACGGCGGAGCTTGGGGAGGGATGAATCGAAGAATGGCTCACGCGCTGGGGGAGAACGGCCGAGGCGGAGCTTGGAGCTCCAATGGCGACGGCGGCGCTCTCCGCACGCGGGGCGAGAGTGACACCGCGAGAGAGGAGGAGCTGGTGGGCGCAAATGGCAGTGGGGACGGAGGCGGACGCGGCCGGGCGCACCTGGTGGCCGACCAGGGCGCGTCCAGGTCGCCGCATGCGCGCCACGAGGCGGCCGAGCTCTGCCGGCTCGCCACGGCGGCACGGCGCGGCCGTCCGCGCGCGTGGACGCAGCGCGGGCACAGGGAATGGGGCGAGTATGTGTTCATACACTTGCATCTTGCATCTCATGTAGGTACGCTAGATGAACCACGTGAAGAACATGATGGTGGACCTATCGGGATGATGGAAGAACTACACAAGTGTTGTGAACTTAGATGCCGTCAAGATGAAGCCAGCTAACTTACTGACTTGTGTCGGATTCCAGGCAAGCCCCAGAACATTCTAAGTCTCCTACCCTCTCTTTTTTATAAAAGCACAAGAGTATAACTTTATATGATGCATTAGGTGATAGGAGTTGAATGAAACTGTTGGTGCATATATATTCCTACCTTGTCCACTATATGAAACTACGTGAACCCTTACTAGTATAAGGAAGACGTTCTATGCTTAGCTATGCTTAGCTCGGTAGAAGCCAGGTGATTTCCTGTCACCTGCGAGAGATAGGTGGATAATTGATCACAGTTGGCTATATTTGCTATCGTGGAGATAACTATGTGCTAATAATGAAATGAGACCAGATGGGATGACGATAGTGCAGCAACAAGGCATGGAGGTCTTGGGTGTGAATCTATCCCCATCTGTGTCGGTTAAGGACCGATTCGCTGTACGTCCTCGTGTCATGTTGAACGCATGACTAACACTTAGTTGGCCGAATAAGTCGTTCCGACCGCGAAGCCTGCGAGTGCAACTCAGGCCAGATACCCCATTTTGTATGAGTGCGCACCCCGGTTGGTAGTAAGTATGTGCGGGGAGTCAATGGCCTAAGACCGGGGTATCAGGTTAGAGTCCTGACCCTGGCAGATTGGTGGTCCCTAGGGGTGCGGCGCTGGACGGACCCGCGAATTGGTCCGGAGTTGTGCTAAAGGTGACCTATGGCTGCTCTAGCTAAGTACGTCTGGGTGAGTGCTAGGAATACCCCTCCAGCTGGATAGGAATCGATTCGAATCGCCGTCTCTCCCGGATAGTGAGAACTTGACTCGAGCAGTGGCAACGTAGATTCACTAAATAAACTTAATGGTTATGATTATGATGATGGCTACATGATAAACCGGATATGGTTATTAATGTGATGCTTATTAATCAAGTGGTTGCTATAGAATAGGCTTTATTGAACTTGATGCTAAAATATTGACCAAAAGGTTGAAAGTAAGGACTTATGATAGTAATGCTCTTTTTAGCAAAGTTATGGTATCCGACCAACTCCAATAAATAGCCTTGCATATCCTTGAGAGTCTTTTGTTTCTCTCCTGTCGGGTAAGTCTAGCTGAGTACATTTGAGTACTCAGGGTTTATCCCGCCATGTAGCAGGTGAAGTCTTCAGTATGCTAAAGATGGTGGCTAACCGCCGGTGGGCTCGGTGATTCTATATAGTGTTCTCATCTACATGCTTTTGTCGGAGGATGTCACTTATGCTAGCAAAGTATTTATAACTTATGTTATTGTAATCATTTGAAAGCTATGTTGTTTTCTAATCGATTTGGAAAATCCAAACTTGTACTATTATTTGTGAACTCTTTTGTAATATTATTTCCGCTGCAAATCTCCGTCTATGTGATGTGTATTTGCTTAATCATGCGATCTTGGTGTAAAGTTGATTTACAGAGGTCCTTCGTGACACTCGGCAGACTACCGGGTTTATATAAGTGAGAGTATGTGCATGTCAACGTGTTAAACGGGGACAGTCGTACTTAAGCTTGTATAAATTGGGTGGTTCTGTCACATAGATTACCCAATAGATAATGCCTCTAGAGTTTCAATGCGTGCACAACTGCTGCTAACTCTAGATCATGCGTTGGGTAGTTAGCTTCATGTTTCCTCAGCTGCCAGGAAGCATAGGCAATGACTCGGCCTTCTTGCATTAGTACACAACCGAGGCCAGTGCCAGATGCATCACAAAAGACATCGAATGGCTTTTCAATGTCAGGCTGTGCCAAAACAGGAGCAGTGGTTAGCAGGTCACGTAGAGCACTGAAAGCGACTTCGCACTCCTGAGACCACACAAACTTCACATCTTTTTGCAGTAGCTTGGTCATAGGCTTGGCTATTTTGGATAGTCTGGAATAAAGCGGCTATAATATCCAGCTAGACCGAGAAAACTCCGAACCTCATGCACTGAAGTCGGGGCCTTCCAGTTTAGAACCTCCTGCACCTTTGACGGATCAACAGAAATACCGTCTTCATATAAAATATGGCCTAGGAAAGGCACCTTCTTTAGCCAAAACTCACACTTGCTGAACTTGGCATAGAGCTGATGTTCTCGCAATCTAGTGAGCAGAATCCGAAGGTGCTTCTCATGGTCTTGAGCATTTTCAGAATACACCAATATATCATCGATGAACGCTACCACAAACTTATCCAGTTCAGGCATGAACACCGAATTCATCAGGTACATGAAATGAGTAGGGGCATTAGTCAGACCAAAGGACATGACTAGATACTCATACAATCCATACCTGGTAGAGAAAGTCATTTTAGGAATGTCCTCGGGTCGGATCTTGATTTGATGGTACCCGGATCTTAGATCAATCTTTCAGAATATCTTAGCCTTAGCTAATTGATCAAACAGGATATCAATGCGAGGTAGGGGATACTTGTTTTTAACCGTCACGGCATTCAGCGGACGATAGTCTACACACATGCGTAGAGACTTGTCCTTCTTCTTGACAAAGAGAGCCGGACAACCCCACGGAGACGAACTAGGCCGAATAAGACCTTTCTCTAGGAGTTCTTGCAATTGTTTCTTCAAATCTACCAATTCATTGGGTGGCATTCTATATGGCCTTCTAGAGATAGGTGCGGTACCCGGAATTAGATCAATTTTAAACTCTATATCTCTGTCTGGTGGCAACCCAGGCAGATCCTCTAGAAAGACATCCGGAAACTCGCATACTAACGGAATCTCTGCCACAGTGAGTGGTCTAATAGCATTAGCAGCGTGACGAATGTCGTCGCTTCTAGGGAGTTGAACTAAGAAAGCTTCTTCACTATCGGGCTCTCTCAACATGATTACCCTAGTCGAGGTGTCTATTAACACATCATGGTCACTCATCCATTTCATTCCTAGGATAACATCTATTCCCAAGCCCGGTAAGATTACAAGATTTGCTGAATAACTACGCCCTTCAATGGCAATATGCACATCCCTCACTAATTGATTTGTAGAGATCTGATTACCAGCAGCACTAATGCAAAATTTTCCACTATCAAGGTCCATTACATATTGCCCATGCTTAAATGCGAATGATTGACTCATGAATGAATGCGAAGCTCCAGAATCAAACAAGACAACTGCAGGGTGTTGATTTACAAGAAACATACCAGCCGTGACCACTTCACCTTCGGGGATTTCTTCAATGGTGGTATAGTGCACTCGGCCAGTACGGTTATTACCCCCAGCTACAGAATTCCACTTGGGATAAGGGCAAAATCTCGCCCAGTGACCGACTTGTTTGCAGTTAAAGCAGGGGCGGTTATCAGGGGGAGTCTTGGTACCTCCTTGACATGTAGCACCCCTAGGGAGAGCAACCGTGAAGGACTTGCAAACACCCATCTTCACATTTGGTTTCTTCTGCGGTGGCTTGTACCTTGTCACAGCATTGGGCGGGCGATAGGCCGGCTTGCTTGTCACCAGAGCCATGGAGCCTCATAAGCCCTCTTGCGGTTCTTGGACGCAGCATAAACAGTATTGGAGTTCTCCTGGGTCAACGCATCACTCAAAACTTATTGAAGGTGGTGCTCTTGTTTCCAGCCATGTTCTTGGACAGCTTGGGTCCCAATCCCCTCTTGAAACTAGCAAGCTTCTTGGCCTCAGTATCAACAAACTCAGGAGCATAGCGAGACAAGTTATTAAAAGCATGAAGATACTCACTCAAACTCTTCGTTCCTTGAGTCAAGTTCATAAACTCGGTATGCTTGATAGTCATTAAGCCTTGTGGAATATAGGTGTTCCTGAAAGCAGTTTTGAACTGATCCCAGGTCACAACAACATTGGCTTGCAGGCTGGTCCTATAGTGACTCCACCAGACACCTGCTTTGCCTTCCAACTGGTGCGCTGCATATTCCGCCTTCAGTTCTTCCGTCACCCTCAGTAGGAGAAATTTCTGCTCGAGCGTGTTCAGCCACTCATCCGCTTCTAGAGGTTCAACGGCCTCCTTGAAAAGCGGCAGCTTTGTGTCCTGGAAATCCTTGAAGTTGCTATTCTGATTGGCCTCTCCGCCTTGGCGGGCATGGCAACCACCCCGGTTCTGTTGTGCCATAGTCTGCATAGCTTCGTTGAGCATCCACTGGCCCTCAACAAGTGTTGCCAAGAGCTCAGCAGGCGTAGGCGGGGGAGGAGGTGGTGGTGGCGGCACCTCATTGTCACCCGAGCGAGTATTGCGAGCCATCTGCACAAGGCATATCAAGTGACCGTTTAGGATACACATATAATTGCCATGAATCTCGATTGCTGCCATACGGAATTTAATGAGATAAATTCACATAATTCAAGGCACAATAATCCATGGACAACAAGAGAATATCATCCACGACACTGGTTATTCTCGCGATCATTCACAGCCACAATTCACCAGGATTAAAGACATTGCAGAAGATTATTTAAGCTCAACATAAGCATGGAGCATCACACATAAGTGCATAGGGTTACATAGAGTCACTGCCACAACTTAAGTCTTACAGGAGGGGCACCATGGCCAAATACATAGAGTTTCAGCTGAAATTCAGATTACATGTCTGTTACATAAAGAGATGGAAACTGATACATGAGCATATAAATCATTGCTAGGCTACATATCTTCCTCAGATTCTCCATTATAAATTATGCCATCATCCTGATCTTCCTCACTAGGAGCTTCTTCATGATTAAAGGGAACAGGGTGTGGGATAGGATTTATGATATTATTTAGGCGATGGACATCTAACTGCAGCTCAGCAATCCAAGTGATCAGCTCTTCCTCTCTAATCTCAGCATGGAACAGAGCTCTAACTCTAGCAGCTTCTCTATTTTCAGCCAAGCGCATAGCCTCATCTCGCTCTCTAGTCATTTGCATCATGCGGGCTTGTGCTTCATTGCGCTCTCTAACTGCATTTTCAACTTGGTTGCGGCGGGCTTGCAAAGTGGTGTGATAGTTTTGAATTTCAGCTTGTTCATCGCTAGAGGCCTTACGGTGCTTGCGCACGCGCTTGCACAGTTTGCGCTGTCCAACTTGAGCTTGTTGGAGCGATAGCATGGCTTCTATGTAGGTGTCTTGGCGTACATAGTACAGCTTAAGTACCGCCATCATGGCACTCATGGCAGGGCTAGAGTTATATCCTAATATGGTTTCTCTCATTTCTAGAGGTTCAGTTCCTATCTGGGATACAAAAGTGTCAGTCACACTCACTCTAGGAAATGATCTAGCTGGGCCATTAATTAGCTCATCCCCATAGTCCTGGCATATTTCCAATAGCACTTCTAAAGCTGCTACTTAGGCACCCTCCCAAGGAGTTTGACCATCGAACTCTACTATCCAACCTAGCCACTGTGGGTTGTTTGGGCAAGGGGGAACGGTAATTTGGACATCTACCTAAGGTAAAGATCCTACATGCTCGGCCTCTGTCCAAGTGTACTTAGGTGGTTCCTCATATCCCACTGAACTTAGCACCCTCCACAACAAGATAGGAGTGCCAAACATGTTCAGAAAAGTCTCACTTGCGTGTGGGGCTGCCATCTGTAGGAAAGACCACAATTTGAGTAAGGGAGATTAATTACAAGGAAAGGTAATTAAATAAATTTCAAAACTTCAGATTTGAGTAGTGCATAAGGAAGGCATGAATGATTCATGATGCATGCACGTTGCATACGTCCTTTCCATTCCTAGAATAAAGTCCTAACGGTATAGTCGGTGGCATACATACGTGCACTCTTTATATGCAACTACACGGTCTACACGTTTCGTTGTTAGTGTACCTGCAGAAGATTTCATTTCAGCCCAACCCCACAAGAGTATATGTGCAGAAATGAAAATCCAATCATCTACATTCAATCTAGGTACTTCGATATATATTCCCGAACATATATCGCAGCACACTACCCATTTGGGATACACCCACATATACATCAAACATGTATACATGGCTGCACCTACTACCCACAATTAAGTACCTTCCTATATACATGTGTAAAACATGTAAATATTCCAGTAACCACAGCTAACACTCCCCTAGACCGACAGTTGGACGGTCATGCTCTCACAGCTCACACTTACCGTAGCGTAGAGGCATATAGATCCATACATTACCACTCAAGCAAGTGGCATCCATATAATTTCATGCCTTATGGACGACGAAAGAAAACAAACATTGCTTACCATGGCGTAGAGGTATGTGATCCATTCATTACCACTTAAGTAAGTGGCATCCATATAATTGCACGCCATATGGACGACGAAAGGAAAAACCCCCATGTTAGTAATGTTAAGCCACCTAGAAGTCCTTGTATGGGCATAAAGGGTATGACTACTGGCATGGTATATGTTATTGAAACGTTTTTAAAACAACCCTATGTATAATATAATTTGCCAATTAGTTTGAGAAAACAAATTCGTTTGTTTTTAAATACATCTATGAAGGTTAAATGCTTAATCTTGCTCCGATGCCAGCTGTAACAAAACCGTCCAATTTATAAGAATTCAAGTGAATTAGCGACCACAAAGCAGTCAAGCCAATGGACTTGAACCCATATAAACCCGGTAGTCCGACGAAATCTCAAAAGACCTCGATTCAACCAACATACAACCAAGATCGTACATGATCAAGTATCGCCATCACAGATTACAAACATTCATCACAGAACATAGTTTTACAACACATCGGAGTTTAAACAAAGTTATTACAACCAGTTTTGTAGCGGAAGCAAATAGTTTTGAAACATCACAAATATAGTTTAATTTACATGCCAGTTCCATAGTCATCCCAACAAAAGCACAACTTGTCGAGGGTATCAACAAGGGGTACCCTCACCAATGCGTATAACCAGGCCATCCGTACGCACGCGCGGCCATCGACGGTCGCAGCCTCGAAGACGGAAATGCCGTCGAGCGAATCGGTCAAGGCTCGAGCGACCACTGTCGTCGAATACGGAAACGGGCTCGAGCGAACCGAGAGGCATCGAGCGCAAGGACACTGTCCGCCGCCTGACGCGCGCACGGGAGCCAGGGCATTTAATGCGCCTGACGCTTCCCCACCTAACACACGGGTCACGGGAGGCTTCTGTCCCATCGTTCTTTTTGCAGCCTTCCCACCGAACGATCAGGGGCGTGTCAGGACGCAGGGAACAAGGATGGAACGTCTAATCGGGACCCCCTCGAGACCTCCAAGGTCAGCGCTCCAGATATCAGCACATTACACGGCGTCCGACCCTCGACCGAACAGGGTCCCTTCCTAGGGGCAAGTTGGGCGTCGACTGACAACACCACAGCTACCCCGCCGGATCCGCCGCCATACCGTACCGGCATGCGACCTCAGAACCAGCGCGAGGCGGCGGGCAGGGCCGAACGCAGGAGCACGCGTAATCATCACCGGGCTATCAAGATGGGACGGCTCGAGGCCATGCCGTACGGAAGCCTCGAGTAGGTCAGCGCTCCATGCGGCTATCGACCCCTACTCTAGCGTCTACGCATGTACCATGGGTCTCTCCTTGGAGCTATAAAAGGAGAGACTCAGGAATAGAACGGAAGGACGAAAACAAGAAGACAAGTCCACGCTCATGCGTAGTAGAGCTTCACACTTCATACCACGCTTGTATTTGCCCCTGTACAAGCACTTAGGTGCAAGATAATACAAACTCTCTCCCCCCGCTGGACGTAGGGCCTTCTCTTGCCCGAACCAGGATAAATCTCTGTGTCTTCTTGCATCACCATCCGGGAAAGGGAGCACGCATACAAATTTACTCGTTGGTGTGACCCCCCCTGAGGGAAAACACCGACAGTTGGCGCGCCAGGTAGGGGTCCTGCGTGTTTTTTCATCGACTTCCCACTCCTTTCCGGATGGCTACTCTTGCCTCGCCGTTTCCGCGCTCCACGGTAATTTGGTTTGGGAGCCTCGAGTTCATGTCTACGGGCTCCGGCTACGACATGATCTTGCTCTCAGTCAAAGGACCAGGAGGAGCCCGCGTTACGCCAGCACGGTTGAAGGCCCCGAGACGCCCTCACCACCACGCCTCCCCGCCTAAGAAGAGGCGCGGACAGCACCACCGCGGCCCCTCTGCTTCAGCACGACCAACAACTCGTGCGAGGCAGGGCGTAGGCCACAAGTCAGCGGCACCGTGGGACGGAGCAACAAGCGCGACGACTCAGCACCGCGCGACGACGGGAGGTGACACGTCTCGCGCGCTCTCCCCCACCGCTGCTAGGCTACTTCCACACGGGTTGTTCACTCCAAGAGCGGCACTGCCGTTCGGATTGGACAACGCCGCGGCGTCGCTCGCCAGGACGATATTCCCAAACGCCCAGACGTACGTAGAAAGACCAATGGTCCTCCCACGTAGCTCTGAAGCGCGGCAGTCGGCGTCCGAGCTGCCGGACCTTTCCCGAGTACAAGGCCTCCGTCGTCTAGGCCCCGGACGATACTCGATCACCTCCCTCAGGCAACGATTGCTGGAGGATGGACGTGGGTGTTTCTACGCCGCCGAACCGGACTCCGACTCCGAGACGGACAGCTATGACCCTACGAGGGAATGCTATCACATCGACGGGGCGGTAGAAACTACTGACGAGACCCGGGATGCTGCTGCGGGAGGTCGAGCCCCCGCGGCGCGAGAAGACCCCAGGACGCCTGGGAACGACGGACAGGTCGACCCCCCTCATCATGAAGACAGAACCGCGCAGCTCGCGCAGCTGCGGGAGCTCAAGATGAAGCTCGACGAAGACCGCGAGCACCTCGTCCTGCTCGAGCAAATCCTCGAGCAAGACCTGCCCTACCCGCCGGGCGGAAGTGTCCGCAGACGCGCTCGAGAGGTACATCGACAGATCGTCGGCGACTCAGAGCCAGAGCAACCTGTCGGCCGTTTCCCTCGAGCAGGCCAGAATGTAGTGGCAGCGATGATGCTGCTACGTAACATGCCAGAGCCGTCGAATTCCCAGGCCCGACGCATTCGAGATGAGGTACAGACATTGCTCCAGGTGGCGGCGGTTCAACAAGCCGAAAGTTCGGCGTCTCGACGGCGAGGAGCTGCCACAGAGAAGCGCGACGAACAGCCTCTGAACGAAGAGGAGGTGTCAGTCCAACAACAACCTCCCCCTCGAGGTAGAAAGACCGCTCTCATCCTCCCCGTCGACGGTCAACATCGACACGACGCGCGGCACGACATCAAAGAAAATCGACGCCGCCGGCACGGAGACGCGGAAGAGCGCGGTTATAGCGCGCATCGTGGTGGGAGATACGACAGCAACGAGGACCGGGTGGCCCCCGAGCCACCAGGCCCACGGGTGTTCAGCAGGGCGATCCGCAGCACGCCCCTGCCCAATCCATTTCGACCCCCGACCAGCATCGCGAAGTATAATGGAGAGACCAAACCAGAGTTGTGGCTGGCCGACTTCAGGCTGGCCTGTCAGCTAGGTGGCGCTCGAGGTGATGATCGAGCCATCATCAGACAGCTACCCCTTTTCCTCTCTGACACAGCCCGTCGATGGCTCGAGGAACTCCCCGCCAATCAGATCCACAACTGGGTTGATCTGGTCAGAGTCTTCGAGGGTAACTTCAAAGGGACCTACATACGACCAGGGAACTCATGGGACCTCAGCAAGTGCAAGCAGAAGTCAGGAGAAACTCTTCGGGAGTATGCTCGGCGCTTCTCGAAGCAGCGCACTGAGCTGCCGCACATCCCTGACCACGACGACATCTTGGCGTTTGTCTCGGGCACCACCAGTCGAGACTTGGTGCGGGAATTAGGTCGCAATCGACCTCAGACTGTCGACGAGCTGATGGACGTAGTAGCCAACTACGCGGCAGGGGAGGAGGCAGTCGGCACCTTCTTCAGCTCAGAAGGAAGGAAAGGCAAGCAGCCCATCAACGAAGATGGGACCCCCAGTCGAGGCCTCAAGAAAAACAAAAAGAAGCAGAAAGTGCGGCAGTTCCACCGGGAAGATTCCGATGACAACCTTGTCGCCGCCATGGATCGAAAGAAGCCTCGAGGCCCTCCGGATGGAGGCATCTTTGACAAGATGTTGGAGGAGCCGTGCCCTTACCATAAGGGAGGCGCCAACCACAAGCTCAAGGACTGTCGTATGCTGAGAAAGCATTTCGACGGTCAGGGGTTCAAAAAAGATACGCGTGATGACTCCAAGAAAGAGAAGGCTGGCAGCAAGGAGGACAACAAAGATGACGACGGCTTCCCCGCCGTCCACAACTGCTACATGATCTATGGCGGGCCCTCGACCCAGTTGACCACGAGGCAGCGCAAAAGGGAGCGTCGCGAAGTCTTTGCAGCAAGAATGGCGGTGCCCCAATACCTTAGCTGGTCAAGCACTCCTATCACTTTCGACCGAGAAGACCACCCCGACAAGGTAGTCGCCCCAGGCGTCTACCCGCTCGTTGTCGACCCCATCATCGTCAACATCCGGCTCTCGAAAGTGCTAATGGACGGCGGTAGCAGCCTCAACATCATCTACCTCGAGACCCTTGACCTCCTCGGCATAGATAGAGGGAAGCTCCAACCAAGTGCCGGCGGGTTCCATGGCGTCGTGCCAGGAAAAAAGGCGCTGCCAGTAGGTCGAATTGACTTACCGGTCTGCTTCGGCACGGCGGCCAACTTCAGGAAGGAGACCCTCACCTTCGAGGTGGTTGGGTTTCGAGGCACGTACCACGCCATCATCGGGCGCCCGGGCTACGCCAAGTTCATGGCTATACCCCAACTACACCTACTTGAAGCTGAAGATGCCCGGTTCCAAAGGTGTCATCACTGTCAGTTCCTCCTTCGAGCACGCGTACGAGTGCGACGTCGAGTGCGTCGAGTACGGGGAGGCGGTCGAGAACTCCACCGAGCTCGTCGCGAAGCTCGAGGCCCTGGCCGCTGAGGCTCCAGAGCCTAAGCGCCACGCGGGCAGCTTCGAGGCGGCGGAAGGAACCAAGAAGATCCCGCTCGACCCCAACAGCTCCGACGGCAAAGTACTGACGATCAGCACCGACCTCAACCCCAAATAGGAAGCGGTGCTCGTCGACTTTCTCCGTGCAAATGCCGACATGTTTGCATGGAGTCCCTCGGACATGCCAGGCATACCGAGGGATGTCGCCGAGCACTCCTTGGAGATTCGAGCCGGTTCCAAGCCAGTGAAGCAGCGGTTGCGCCGATTCGACGAGGAGAAGCGCAAGATCATTGGCGAGGAAGTCCACAAGCTTTTGACGGCCGGATTCATCAAGGAGGTTCATCATCCTGACTGGTTAGCAAACCCTGTATTAGTTAAGAAAAAGAATGGGAAAATGAGGATGTGTGTCGATTATACTAGTCTGAATAAAGCATGTCCGAAAGTTCCCTTTCCATTGCCACGCATTGATCAGATTGTCGATTCTACCGCGGGATGTGAAACCCTTTCTTTCCTTGATGCATATTCTGGTTACCACCAAATAAAAATGAAGGAGTCCGACCAGCTCGCGACCTCTTTCATCATGCCTTTTGGGATGTATTGCTACGTGACCATGCCATTCGGGCTTCGAAACGCGGGAGCCACGTATCAACGTTGCATGCTCCACGTGTTTGGCGAACATATAGGGTCCACGGTCGAGGCCTACATCGACGACATTGTCGTCAAGTCAAAGCGACGAGGAGACCTGATCCAGGACCTCGAGATTGCCTTTAGCTGCCTACGCACCAGCCGGATCAAGCTCAATCCCGAGAAGTGCGTTTTCGGTGTGCCTCGAGGCATGCTCCTAGGTTACATCGTTTCGCAGCGCGGCATCGAGGCCAACCCCGAGAAAGTCTCGGCCATCACGAAAATGGGGCCGATCCGAGACATCAAGGGTGTACAGAGAGTCACGGGGTGCCTGGCGGCTCTGAGCGGTTTCATCTCGAGACTAGGAGAAAAGGCATTGCCATTATATCGACTCCTAAAGAAGGTCAAGCGTTTTTCTTGGACCCCCGAGGCCGAGGAAGCACTCGAAAGGCTGAAGAAGACGTTGACCTCGGCCCCAGTCCTGGTTCCACCTCAACCTGCAGAGCCGCTGCTCCTCTACGTCGCATCGACGACCCAGGTCGTCAGCGCGGCGGTGGTGGTCGAAAGACAAGAGGAGGGTCATGCGCTGCCGGTCCAAAGGCCAGTCTATTTCGTCAGCGAGGTGCTTTCGGAGACCAAGATGCGTTATCCCCAAATCCAGAAGCTGATCTACGCCATAATCCTTGCCCGCCGCAAGCTGCAGCATTACTTCCTCGGTCACCCCATCACGGTGGTTTCGTCTTTCCCTTTAGGAGAAATAATCCAGAGCAAAGAGGCCACGGGAAGAATAGCAAAATGGTCGGTCGAGCTCATGAGTGAGACTCTCACTTACGCGCCTCGGAAGGCCATCAAATCGCAAGCCCTGGTAGACTTCGTCGCGGAATGGACGGACTCCCAGCTTCCCCCGACTCAGGTCCAGGCGGAGCTGTGGACAATGTATTTCGACGGGTCACTCATGAAAACTGGGGCCGGGGCCGGCCTGCTGTTCATCTCACCCTTAGGCGTCCACATGAGGTATGTAATCAGGATTCATTTTGCCGCATCTAACAATGTCGCAGAATATGAGGCCCTGGTCAACGGTCTCAAGATCGCTATCGAGTTAGGAGTCCGACGCCTCGACGTCCGAGGTGACTCCCAACTCGTCATCGACCAAGTAATGAAAACCTCGAGCTGCCATGACCCAAAAATGGAAGCGTACTGCAAGGAGGTCCGCTGACTCGAAGACAGGTTCCACGGTCTCGAGCTTGTCCATGTCGCTCGACGCTACAATGAGGCAGCCGACGAACTCGCCAAGATCGCATCGACCAGAGGCACGGTGCCGCCTGATGCATTCTCAAAAGATCTTCATGAGCCATCCGTCGACCTAGGCACGGGGGCTGGCGTCGACGCCACCACCGCCCAACCAGCCAACGCTGTCGATACGCTCTTGATGGTGGAAGAAATGATGGGGATAGAACGACGACCAGGTCGACCATTCGATTGGCGCACACCGTTCCTCGACTGCCTTATCCGCGGCGAATTGCCAGAAGACAAGTCAGAAGCTCGTCGTATCGCTCGGCGGGCCAAATCATATGTGATCTATGGCGAAGACAACGAGCTATATCGACGGAGCCCGACGGGGGTCTTGCAATGTTGCATCACTGTGGAAGAAGGCCGAAAACTCCTCGATGACCTGCACTCGGGGGCTTGCGGTCACCACGCCGCTCCACGGACCCTTGTAGGGAACGCTTTTCGACAAGGCTTCTACTGGCCAACGGCCGTGGCGGACGCCATCGAGCTCGTAAGATCATGTCACGGGTGTCAGTTCTACGCCAAGCAGACGCATCTGCCTGCCCACGCTCTTCAGATGATCCCCATTACCTGGCCGTTTGCGGTGTGGGGGCTCGATTTAGTAGGACCTCTGCAAAAGGCAAAAGGAGGATTCACCCATTTGCTGGTGGCCATTGACAAGTTCTCCAAATGGATCGAGGCTCGACCCATCACCAACATCCGCTCCGAGCAGGCCGTCCTTTTCTTTACCGACATTATCCTTCGGTTTGGGATCCCCAATGTCATCATCACCGACAACGGCACCCAGTTCACCGGCAAAAAGTTTTTGGACTTCTGCGATCGGCATCACATCCGTGTGAACTGGTCTGCAGTCGCCCACCCTCGAACTAACGGCCAAGTCGAGCGTGCCAACGGCATGATTTTGCAAGGACTCAAGCCAAGGATCTACAATCGATTGAAGAAATTCGGCAAAAAATGGGTCGAGGAGCTTTCCTCAGTCCTATGGAGCCTTAGGACAACACCAAGCAGGGCCACAAAATACACCCCGTTCTTCATGGTCTACGGCTCTGAGGCCATCCTCCCCACAGACCTCGAGTACGGGTCACCTCGACTCAAGGCCTACAACGAGCAATCGAACAAAGAGACTCAAGAAAACGCGGTCGACCAACTTGAGGAGGCTAGAGACATGGCCCTCCTCAACTCTGCTAGATATCAGCAAAGGCTTCGACGCTACCACGATAAGCATGTGCGCAAGAGGGACCTCAACGTGGGCGACCTAGTCCTACGACGCCGGCAAAGCAATCAGGGACGCCACAAGCTGACCCCGCCTTGGGAAGGTCCGTACGTGGTAGCCGAGGTCCTGAAGCCGGGAACGTACAAGCTGGCGGACGAAAAAGGGGCAATTCTCACCAACGCATGGAACATCGAACAGCTACGTCGATTCTACCCCTAGAAGTTCTAAGCTTATGTTCCTGCTTACGTTTTGTACCAAGACTTTGTAAACGAATGAATGAATAAATAAAGTCTTTCCCTCGAAACAATTCTTCTTTCTTTGCGCCGAGAAGATTAATAAATCACGATCTCGACGTTAGAAGGGGGCGCCGACTATGACCCATCATAGTCAGCACCCCCTCGGGGGACGACACCCCCCCCCCCCCCGAGTATCGAAAAAACCGAGAAGTTTTCTTTTCTTACGTAGTAAACCTTGCACGGTTCAAGTTGCTAAGGCACCTCGAGCCCCTCAAAGGCCGAGGGACAACGAGCTGGAGAATTCCTACGCCCCCGGGCTACGGAAACTCTACTCGCTTCCCCACCATTGAAGTGATCGAGATGATCTTTTACGAAAAATCGAGCAAGGGATACAAACGTAGGCGCAAAGAGAGACGAAAGCATCAAGCGGAAAGACAAAATAAGCATCTGACAATTACGAAAGTGATACAGCATCAGTTAACCACAGAATTCACAAAGTATTGTACAAGGGGCATCAGGCGCCCTGAGCAGGCTCGCAGGCCTTAGTCCGCGGCACGATCCTCACCGCCCTCGCCTCCGCCCGAGCTAGCCTCAGGAGGGAGCACCTCAGGCTCGAAAAGCTTGGCCAACCTTTCCCCAGGAGCCTCCGCGTCGTCGATCAAGGCATGGAGCCTCTCCTCATTCTCCGCGTCGGTCTTGGAGATGTCGGTGACGAAGCCATGGGACACCACCTCCATGTCGTAGGAGAAGCCCGAGCAGACAACCGCCGTCGCCCGCTTCACCCTGATGTGGAGGGCGTCCCGCACCCGATCTCGCAGCATCGCGCCTATATAGCACAACTGGTCGACCAGGGCGTCGCCTCGAGCGTCCTCCCTCGACTCATCCATAGGCTCGACCTCCCAAGAGGTCGAGAGATCACTTATCGCCGTCCGTACTCGACGGTTCAAAGCAACCTCCTCCTCGAGCTGAGCCTTGGCGTTGTGAGCCTCGGCTTGGGTGGCCAGGAGCTCGTCCTTGAGCCCTGTAAAAGCCAATACAAAGAGACCTTAGGAAAAACTAAGCACACATTGGAAAAAGAAATCTGATAGAGGAAACATACCGCGTACGGTCTCCTCGAGGGCCGTGTTCTCGCCAACCAGCCTGGTGTTGGCCCCCTCGATCTCTTTGTTGGAGCGTGCCAGCTCGGTGTTGGCAACGCGGAGATCCTCGATCGCCTTGCCAGCCTGAGCAATGGCCCCACTCTTCTCCAGCAATTCTCCCTTCAGACGCTCGACATCGTTAGAGAGACTGCGGGATCGAGCCCGCTCCGCCTCGAGATCTTCGAGGGCCTTCTTCTTGGCTTCCTCCGCGGCGCCCCTGGCGACCTCGCCGTTCACGTGCTCCACCTTCATCTTTCGGAAGGACTCTCAGAGAGAGTCCAGGTCGGATTTAAGGAGGCCCTTCTCCTTGTCCAGATCCGCGATAACGCTCTTGTAGGATAGGGCCTCATCCCGGGCTCTGGATGCGGCTTCCTCGACCGTAAGAGCCCGCTCCCGTAGCTGCATCGTCTCCTCCTCCGCCTTCTTCGAGGCTTCTCGGGCCTCGGCCAAGGCAGCCTCCCTCGCCTTCTTCTCCTCCTCGAGTGCTATGAGATCCTTATAAGCTTTAAGGAGCTTTTCCTGCGACTCGAGGAGTTGATCCTTGAGGAGGGGAAGCTGCTCCCAGCCGCCTCTCGTGGCGTGTATGAAACTGGACTTGATGCGGGAGGTCTCTTTCATGTCCTGCGAACCAAGGGTTGAATGGTTAGAACACGAAAACCAAAAGGCACCACAAGGATTGAAGTTCGAAAAGCACTTACGAAATAAGCCGGGCCGAGCCCGTTGTTGATAACGTCTGAGAGGAGCCCCACCACATGCTTCATCCAAAGGCGGAGCTCCTCGACGTGCTCCCACTTCTCTGCCTCCTTCCGATCGTCCAGAAAGATGTTAGGCTCGGACGGGTCGTGGGAGGCCCGGATGCGGATCCGATCGGGGCACCAGTGCTCCATCTCCCGGTCGGCCCGTGCCTTGACACCGCGGATGAGATTCTTGACGGTCTCGAGGGAGCCCCCATGGCGCAGGAACAGGTCGACGAGGCATGGGAACCGCCCGTCGTCGTCCACCGTCTTCCAGGTACCGTCCTTGGTCCCCGACGTCCCGATTTCATCCTCCTCGGAGGGAAAGCGGTCCTCCCATGCCCGACGCTCCCGGAGGAACCCTGGGGCGATCCCGTCCATGCCGTAGATCGTCCGCTTGATCTCGGACTCAGGGTCGGTGGGGGTGCGCATCATGCAGGCGAGCGCCACCACTCCATCCGCACGCCCCGGCTCTGCCCGGATCGCGGCGGGTGCCCCCGGGAGGAGCCACGCTGGGGTCGGGGGGCCGTACACCGGCAAATCCTCTTCTTGTTCGCCGGGCCCTTGCGGCTCCGGTAGCACTGGCTAGGCCGAACCTTGGGGCGGAGGCTCGAGCGGTCCCTCCTCTTGACCCGCCTGCTACTGCTGCAGTTGCTGCTGCGGCGGTTGCTGCTGTTGTTGCTGCTGCAGTTGCTGCTGCGGTGGTTGCTGCTGTTGTTGCTGTTGCTGCTGCTGCTGTTGTTGTTGATGCTGTTGCTGTGCCTCATGCTCCTGTGACCGCCGCGCCACCTCGTGCTCCCGCTGTTCATCCTCCTCCCTCTTCTTCCTCAGCTCCTCGAGGGTGCGGAGGCCGGCGGGCCAGGGAGTCGATCCCGCGACGTTAGGGGTCGACGCTTCCTCCTCCATAGGGCGAGCGCCCCTAGACGCTTCGTTACCATCGGACGTATCGCTGATGGTGATGGGTTCCCCCTCGATCCCCAATCGGGGGGGCTCGGGGGCTCCCTCTGACGCTTGCGTCTGGGGCGCCTCATCACGAGTCGGCGGCAACGGAGTAGGCACGGGACGAGGCAGAGCCCTCTCGACGCCGGCTGGAGGTTGGGAGCTGGAGGAGCCTACGAAACAAAGGGTAAGGGTCAGACGTTATGATAACCGACACAAGAACATCGCAACGCCGAGAAATAAACTACGAACCAGGTTCCTTGGAGGCGGCACCCGTTCTGAGCTTCTTTGCCATGGACGGTTGGGCCTGCTCAAGGGTCCGCTTCAGCCTGAGAAAAGGTTGGCATATGAGGAAAGGTGGAAGAATGGGAAGACAAAAACCGCAACATCAGAAAGGCTTACCCCACAGGGAGAACGGCTCGCCTTCCGCCACGAGCCACCCCGCGTCGGGGCTCCAGGCCCCTCGAGGGCAGGCACTGGCTTAGGCGCGTTGGTCCCCGCCTGGCGGGCGCCGGGACTGGCGCTCCTACGGCCGGCATCTCCTTTCTCAGAGGCCGCGGCGCGACCACGAGTTAGTGGCCCCGACGCCTGGGGCCTAGCCAGACTGCTCTCCCTGGGCACCGGGGGAGGGCGCGGTGCGTCTTGGCCCGCCTTGGGCGCAGGAGGGGTGTCGGCCCGGGGGCGACGAGATCCGCTCGGACCCTCCTCTTGCGCCTCCGTCCGGGGGGCGTCGACGTCACCTCGAGGCGGGCCCTCGAGAATCCGATCGAGGCGCGACGCCATCCCCTCGGAATCGTCGCTGTCCTCGTCATCATCGTTAGGGGATTCCTCCTCAGGCTCCCCCCTCTGCCTGGATTTGGCTCGACGCGCCTCTAATGCTTGGCGGTCGAGGTTTTTCTTCTTCTCCCCCTTCTTTGCAGAGTCCTTCGCAGACTTTAGCTTTTCGGCAGATTGGCGCCGTTTGTCACGATCGACCTCGTCCTCCTTTACCGGAGGCCTCGAGGACCGGACATCAATCCGACCCTGCCAAAACTAAGGTAGACTTAGAAAAAAGAGAGGGGAGAAAGGAAACCCAGAATCGAGGCTGCACGCAAAAAGAAGGCGTACCAGATCGATCGAGCCTGCGTCAGGTCTCATGGGGAAGTCGTTAACATGCTCCGGCTGAAAATCACCGGCAATTGCAGCCCTGACTCGGGCCGCGACTTCGTCGTCCGCCGGAGCCTCGTTGGACATCCGACACGCCTCAAGGTCCCGAGATGAGACACCAGGGCCCATCTCGTCCATCCTCAACGGTCGAGACATCAAAGGGAGAACTCTCCGGTGATGGACGGCCGAGAGGACGAGAGCGGCGGTCAAACCCTCCTGGCGAAGCTTCTTCAGGGCGTCGAGGAGGGGGTCGAGCCGAGGTTGATGAGCTTGGACGACGCCGTATGTCCAATCCGCTGGACGCTCCATGATCAGACGGCCCGAGTAGGAAGGCAGGAGATTGTCATCGTTCCGCAGATAAAACCACTGGGAGTCCCAGCCGGCGTGGTGGGTCGATAACCCTACCGGGATGTACTCCCGCGGCCTGTCTGTCTTCCCCGTCTTCTGCACCAGATTGAGGCATCCCGCCCGCACGGGCTTCCTTACGCCCGTGGTTCCGGTGGGGGCATGGAAAAGCTCGCCCCTGTAGAGGTGGAGCCACAGCTCCCAGTGCGGCATCATCCCCAAGTAGCCCTCACACACGGCGGCGAAGACCGCCGCTACGGTGATGGCGTTCGGAGGGAAGTGCTGGAGCTCCACCCCATAATGGAAGCAGAGGGCCCGCATGAAGCGGCTCGGGGGCGCGCCCAGGCCGTGGCGGTGGAACTTGGCGAACGACACCACGTAGCCCTCGGGCGGCTGAGGCCTCCTGTGACTCGCTGGCGGCGCGATCCACTCTGGCGACGATAGCGAGGTACGGCGGCGCAGCAGTCCCTCTTTCTCAAGCTCTAACAACCGGCGCTCCGTCATCGACGACAGGCGCCAGTCGTCGGCGGCGACGAGTCTTACAGGCATCTCGGCTGGAGGGATAGCGAGATTCACTACAGCTCGAGGTGGCGTGTGCGCGTGAGACGGTGAGAAAGCGAAGGCAACGAGAGTAAAAGCGAGAAGACGGAAGGGAGAGGAACGGCGGCGACGCCACGACGTATTTATAGGCAGCAGTCCGCCAACGGACAGATCCGAGAAATAAGGTAACTCCCTCCCATAAATGCGCCGTCTAACGGTCCTCTCTCTCCACACAGGCCGGACGCTCCGAATTCCACGCCAATACAGTGTCGCAACGTCACTTACCTCAAAAGGTGCGCCCAACGGGCAGAAAGACGAACCGGCACGGCAGTTTCCTTACTTTGTAAGCCAAGGTATGCGCCCAGGATAGTCTCGAGAGGTCGATGGCTGGCCCGTCGAAAGGGTTCGACAGCCGATCTCGAGCGCCAAGAGTCAGGGATCCCCAGCGAGCGGTCAAAAATCGAGGCCCGCCTCGAGGACTCGCTGGTGATGTCCAAGGTAGGGTCGAGACAGTCGAGAGGAATCCCCCTGAAGGGAGGCATCGAGCCGCTGGACTCTATCGAATGAGACCAGTATCCCCGACCACGTCGACCCCGCTTTATGAGGACGCCTCTGGGCTACAGCTGACCCCCTCGAAAGGGGCACAGGTTCTCACTTGGACTACCCGCTAGGAACTCAATCTGGGGTGGAAGACGCTCGCTCTATCGAGAGTACGTCGAAACCTCCACGCAAGGCAAAGCCGAACAGAACCTTCCACCACGGGTGTTGACAGCGTTTCTGCAATTTTGGCAAAATAACCCTCGAAGGAGTTGAATACTCCCTCGAGGGCTCGGGGGCTACCCCCGCGGGGTCGCTCGCGCGCCCCCGTGGAAGCTCGACCGTAAAAACGAAAGTCTCCACTCGAGCGCCAGCGCTCGAATGAAGACTCAGGGGCTACTGTCAAGGGTATCAACAAGGGGTACCCTCACCAATGCGTATAACCAGGCCATCCGTACGCACGCGCGGCCATCAACGGTCGCAGCTTCGAAGACGGAAATGCCGTCGAGCGAATCGGTCAAGGCTCGAGCGACCACTGCCGTCGAATACGGAAACGGGCTCGAGCGAACCGAGAGGCATCGAGCGCAAGGACACTGTCCGCCGCCTGACGCGCGCACGGGAGCCAGGGCATTTAATGCGCCTGACGCTTCCCCACCTAACACACGGGTCACGGGAGGCTTCTGTCCCATCGTTCTTTTTGCAGCCTTCCCACCGAACGATCAGGGGCGTGTCAGGACGCAGGGAACAAGGATGGAACGTCTAATCGGGACCCCCTCGAGACCTCCAAGGTCAGCGCTCCAGATATCAGCACATTACACGGCGTCCGACCCTCGACCGAACAGGGTCCCTTCCTAGGGGCAAGTTGGGCGTCGACTGACAACACCACAGCTACCCCGCCAGATCCGCCGCCATACCGTACCAGCATGCGACCTCAGAACCAGCGCGAGGCGGCAGGCAGGGCCGAACGCAGGAGCACGCGTAATCATCACCGGGCTATCAAGATGGGACGGCTTGAGGCCATGCCGTACGGAAGCCTCGAGTAGGTCAGCGCTCCATGCGGCTATCAACCCCTACTCTAGCGTCTACGCATGTACCCTGGGTCTCTCCTTGGAGCTATAAAAGGAGAGACTCAGGAATAGAACGGAAGGACGAAAACAAGAAGACAAGTCCACGCTCATGCGTAGTAGAGCTTCACACTTCATACCACGCTTGTATTCGCCCCTGTACAAGCACTTAGGTGCAAGATAATACAAACTCTCTCCCCCCGCTGGACGTAGGGCCTTCTCTTGCCCGAACCAGGATAAATCTCTGTGTCTTCTTGCATCACTATCCGGGAAAGGGAGCACGCATACAAATTTACTCGTTGGTGTGACCCCCCCTCGAGGGAAAACACCGACACAACTGAAGATAAAGGAGGCGATCATGCCCATGATCTATTCATCATCCGCAGCCGGATGATGACAGTTAGCATAATAGCCATGATAGACGACATCATCTGCAATAGGGTAAATAAAACCCTGAGTACGAGGATGTACTCAGCTAGACTTACCCGTCATAAACCAAAATAAAGTGAAACCAAGGAGTATGCAAGGCTGATCTTTGTGGACTGGTTTGACTCATCCTTTTGCATAAAAAGCTTTAGTTGTAAGTAATTCATTTATAATATTTCAGCAGCAGGTTCATTATTTTAACAAGTATCCACTAGATTTGCACCTGTTCTAAGCATACACTTGAGTATTTAAGCATCACAATAATAACCACATCCGGATTATCACTTGGCTATCAGTATTCTCATCATAACCATTAAGTTTATTTAGTGAGTTCTACGTTGCCGCTGCCTAAATCAAGTTCTCACTATCCGGGAGAGACGGCGATTTGAATCGATTCCTATCCAGCTGGAGGGGTATTCCTAACACTCACCCAAGCATACTCCATGAGGACAGCTCGGATCACCTTTAGCACAACTCCGGACCAATTCGCGGGTCCGCCCAGCGCCGCACCCCCAGGGACTGCCAATCTGCCAGGGTCAGACTCTAACCTGACACCTCGGTCTTATGCCATTGACTCCCCGCACATACTTACTACCAACCGGGGTGCGCACTCATACAGAACGGGGTATCCGGCCGGAGTTGCACTCGTAGGCTTCGCGGTCGGAACGACTTATCCGGCCAACTAAGTGATAGGCATGCGTTCAACATGACACGGGGACGTACAGCGATTCGGTCCTTAAACAACACAGACGGGGATAGATTCACACCCAAGACCTCCATGCCTTGTTGCTGCACTATCGTCATCCCGCCCGGTCTCAAGTTCATTATTAGCACATGGTTATTTCCACGATAGCAAATATAGCCGACCGTGATCAGCATCCACCTATCTCTCACAGGTGACAGGAAACCACCCGGCTTCTACCGAGCTAAGCATGGCTAAGCATCATTTCGATCCTGGAGCTACTTAGGTAAGGTAGGAGGTAGACAAGGTAGTTAATTATGCAGCAAGGGTGTCATATCAACGCCTAACACTTAATGCAACAATACATAACCATAGTCAATTGATAGCTGGACATGATAACAAAAATAGTAGGAGACTTATAATGCTCCGGGGCTTGCCTTCAACGTAGGTGGACGGACGGTGGTCGGGACACTCCGGCAGATCCTCTTCCTCAGCTCCTTGAGGTGGCTCCCCTTGTTGTTCCTCCGGCTCGGGCAGTTCATACTCCAAAACCGTCACTCCCTTGGGTACACCTATGTATGCATGACAAGGTGATAAACATAAGGAATGCACATAAGATGCAATATGTCATGATGCTAAGCCAAGGAACACTGTCGAGGGTATCGGTAAGGGGTACCCTCAGCGATGCGCATTATGAGATTGCCCGTACGAAGGTTGGGACCCTCAATTCGGCGCTTTAATCTTACGTATGCGTCGCCATCGACGGTCGCAGCCTCGAATACGGAAATAGCGTCGAGCGAATCGGTCAGGGCTCGAGCAACGACTACCGTCGAAAACGGAAGCGGGCTCGAGCGAACCGAGAGGCGTCGAGCGCTAGGACACTGTCCGCCGCCTGACGCGCGCACGCGGGCGGGAGCATTAAATGCATCTGACGCTTCCCACCTAACACACGGGTCACGGAAGGCGTGATAGGGAACAAGCTCCTGTCCCATCGTTCTTTTTGCAGCCTTCCCACCGAACGACCCAGGGCGTGTCAGGACGCAGGAAACAAGGATGGAACGTCTAATCGGGACCCCCTCGAGACACCCAAGGTTAGCGCTCCAGATATCAGCATATTACGCGGCGCCCGACCCTCGACCGAACAAAGTCCCTTCCCAGGGACAAGTTGGGCGTCGACTGACAACACCACAGCTGCCCCGCCGGATCCGCTACCATACCATACGAGCATGCGACCTTAGAACCAGCACAAGGCGGCTGGCAGGGCAGAACACAGGAGCACGCGTAATCATCACCGAGCTATCAAGATGGGACGGCTCGAGGCCATGCCGTACTGAAGCCTCGAGTAGGTCAGCGCTCCATGCGGCTATCGATCCCTACTCTAACATCTATGCATGTACCCTGTGTCTCTCCTTGGAGCTATAAAAGGAGGGACTCAGGAATAGAAGAGGGAGAACACAACACAAGAACACATACACACATGTAGTAGAGCTACACACTTCATACCACGCTTGTATTCGCCCCTGTACAAGCACTTAGGTGCAAGATAATACAAACTCTCTCCCCCCGCTGGACGTAGGGCCTTCTCTTGCCCGAACCAGGATAAATCTCTGTGTCTTCTTGCATCACCATCCGGAAAGGGGAGCACGCATACAAATTCACTCGTTGGTGTGACCCCCCGGGGGAAAAACACCGACAAACACACAACAGGGTATAAACATGAGCATAAACTCCTAAAATTAAGTGAATCATAGAATAACAAGTAAGTGCATACTTCTTCTCTGGTGGAGAGGCTAACTAGACAAGTTAATCAACCTTAGCTACTCCTACTTAGTCACTGGTTTCATAGACAGACCAACTAGTCACAAGTTTCAGCTATAACTTAAGCATCAGTTGGCCAAACTAAGCAAATAGATACTTTCTGGAAAGCTTAGCAAATTGTCTATAACTCACTTTTAGACACACCAGAATGATTCCCAACCGAAATATGCTAAAACATATAAAGTTGGCTGGCTGTCCTGGAAAATCCAGAGAGCAAGCACTTTGCAGCAGCTACTTGTAACATTCATAACTTTTAAACTACTCAACCAAATGTCATGAAATTTGAACACAAAGTAGATAAGTAAGTTAGCTACAAGTTTACTATAAACTAGTTTTCCAGGGAACATCATCTTCAAGTAGTTCTCCAACAATTGCTATCAGCTACACAGAAATGCTCTAGGAAAGACATAAATAGCAAAAATAATATTTTACACATGTTAGGAATGTAACATTTGTTCAAACCACATGCACCAGTGGATAGAACATGTCTAAGAAACACCAGAAAACATCATGGCAAGGTCTATACTCATTTCTATTATCACCTTTTCTAGTTATTTAATTATTAAGGTGATTTAATGAGCATACACCACAAGTGCTCCAAAAATCCTAAGCAAATTACAGCAAGCTATATATACTATCATAAGATTACTGTAAAATTTTCAGGGCACTTGCACATGCAGATTGTGAGCTACAAAAATAACAAGCTAGCAAGGGCATGCAAGGCATAAATGTGAAACCCTATCAAAAGTGTCAAACAACAGATTTCAGATTTTTTCTAGCTTTGTTTACATATGAGTACAACACTCAACAAGTTTCACCAGAAAAGGAGCTATAATCTATTTACTAAAAATACCACAAGAAACTCCTATTTAAGCAAGAAATATTTATAACTTCACAATCAGACCTCCAAAAATCATGATAAAATTATCAGAGCCTAGGTATGCCATAAGTAACAACACCCTAAATTTGCATGGCAAATAGATCCACAGATCTCAAGATATAATTACCACCTATATAAACAAGATTAAATCATATCTATTTATTTCTGCAAAAACATGGCATGTTTCATATTTTTAATAAAAACTAGACCAACACAGGAACCTAGCAAAATTGGAATCACTCCATTTGGATCTGTAAAACTCAAGTTATGAGTTTTTCAAAAACAGCAAAGGATCTGCTAAACAGTGAACCAGAGTGTGTGAGAGAGTGGCTGACGGGTGGGGTCCGCTCACACACGGGACCACGTGACAGAGAGACAGAAAGCGGAGACGAGCTCGTCGCCGGTGAAACTCGACGACGGCGAGGTCTCGGTCGGATCCAAGGGCATCTACGTGTTCCTCTCCTCAAGGCGAACTCACTGACCTACTTTACTCGCGCTCTACTGGACCCTAGGGTGCTCACCGTCGCGAATGGCAGAGCGGCGGTGCTGCGCGGCGTTACGCCGGCGAACCTAGGCAACGGCGACGCGGTAGAGGTTGCGGACGAGTAAGAGTGAAGGAAGACGAAGATATAGGAAGAAGAATCACGGCCAAAGGTGAACCAGAGAGGTCTGGCCACGTTGCCGGTGATCTCTTTGAACTCCGACGAGGTGGAGCTCGCGACGGAGATGGCAATGCGACCTCACCGGTGCTCGAAAAAGGGAAAGGAGTGGACGTCGAGGTAGAGGACATTGAGGAGGAGCTCTGGGCGGACTGGCTTGGCCGGAGAAGCGATGGAACGGCCGAAAGAGCTCGCCGTGGCAATGGCGGAGCAAAATGGAGCGCTCTGAGCGAGTCGAGGTCGCGTCTGAGGCATCCACTCGGTGCGTGGCGACTTGTGGATGCTGTGGAAGCTGACAGGGGGGGCCGTCGACAGCGTACAGCCGATAGGTGGCCGGACACGCGGCGACAGGTGAACTCTGTCCAAACTGAAACGTTCTCTGAATCGGCCGATTGCAATGTCTGAAACCCGATCTTCAACAACGTTTTACTCTCAGCTCACTTGATGGTTTTGGCTCCAGTTTGATCCTTTGGCTAGAGCTACATGAAATCTATAGGTTTGCTTACAAGATCAAAGTTTAACTCGGCCTGGATTTCAAACTACAAGGCTCCCAACAACTCTATGTCAAATCTGTCGATTCCCAGACTTTGCCAAATTCGGCTAAGTGTAGAAACAGCACTGTTTTCTGGATTGTGGGCCACTTTTGGTCAGGTTCCAAGCATTTTCATAAAAAGTCATCAACATAACTTTTGTAGCTTATGAAATGTATTACAACTTTGATTTAGGTGTCACTTACATTCAAGGTTTCTAACACCAGTTTCATAAATCATCTTTGAAAAGAGGTCTAGGGGGTCAACTAGGTCAATCTAGGGTTAACCATGACTTAGGGGCACTTTTGGCCAAAACTTCCAACATGAACTTTCTTCAAAAAGAAATTCTAAACATGATTAAAGTATTTTGGAAGACAATGTACACTTGTATGCATTAGTTACCCATTACAATCAATCATAGCAAGTCATATAGCAATTCAATCACATAGTATATGTAGCAATTGGCATGTGATCATGGTATGATGCTCATGAGTGATCATGATGATGCTTATGTTGATGTAATGCCCATGGTTAACATGCAACCTAACACTAGGAGTGTTACAAATAATGTCAGAAATTTCGTAATGTTCAAAGGGCACCCGCATCGGCCATGAATCCACTTATTAAACCTTGGCCGTTCCGAGGATGGGCTATTGATCTAATCGGCCAGATTTACCCACCATCAAGCAAAGGGCAGAAGTTCATCTTGGTTGTCACTGATTATTTCACCAAGTGGGTTGAAGCTATTCCTTTGAAGAAAGTCACATCAGCCAATATGATTGATTTTTGTAAAAGAGCATATTATTTACCGATTTGGTATTCCTCAAACGATTACTACCGATCAGGGTACTATGTTTACATCGGGAGAGTTTGATGAGTTTGCAATCAGTATGGGAATTAAAGTTGAATTCTTCTCCTTATTATGCTCAAGCCAATGGGCAGGCCAAAGCATCTAACAAAGGAATTATTAAACTCATCAAACGGAAAATTGAAGAAAATCCTAGGAGGTGGCATACGTTGCTGAATGAAGCTTTATGGTCATATCGGATGGCTTGTCATGTGTCGACCAAAGTTTCGCCTTATCAGTTGGTGTATGGACACGATGTTGTATTGCCATGGGAGATTAAAACCGGATCTAGGCGACTATCTTTTCAAGATCAGTTGACTGCCGATAACTATGCTACTTTGATGAAAGACGAGTTGGATGATTTAGCAGGGCATCGGCTGAAGTCTTTGATGAGTATAGAAGAAAATAAAAAGAGAGTTGCCAGATGGTATGATAAGAAGGTAAAGACTAAGGAATTTGTCGATGGGGACTTAGTATGGAAACTAATCTTACCGATCGGGACTAAAAGTTCTAAATTTGGGAAGTGGTCTCCCAATTGGGAGGGTCCATATCGGATAAATCGATCTGCTCCTGGCAATGCCTATATTTTAGAAACTCTCGAAGGAGTTGAATTTCCCAGGGCATTGAATGGCAAATACTTAAAGAAATATTATCGTAGCATATGGATTGATGCATAAAAAGTTTAAGTGCCGATAACACTCCTATCGGCTGGATCTAAATGTGTCTGGAACTGAACCCGATGTTTTAAAAGATGCCGATAACAGTCCTATCGGCTAGACCAAAATAATCAGGAGTTTTTAAAAGAGAAGAGCAAAACACGCCGCCGATGAAGAGTTCATACGTTTAGCAGACTTGGATCGCTGATATAGCGCGCAGACGAATCTGATTGGCTTCTTCTATCTCCTTCATGTCTTCATCGGCAGAGCCTTCCACTGGCTTCAGCTTCTTCTTCATGTGCAGTGCCTTACGAGCTTGGGCGTTTCGCTCTTGTTCAAGGGTTTTGATCGTCTCGGGCAGCTGACTTTCCTCCTGTTGAGCTTGGGACAGAGCCTCTTCTATTTGTTTAAGCTCCGCTGTCACACCTCAAAAATCCTACTTTGGAATGTGACTTAGAAAACACTAAAAACAAAGACAAAGATTTTAATATTTTATAAAATTTTCCAACTTTATTATGTTGCCAACATTTTAGATAGTCAAAAAATATGGGTTTCTAAAATTTTGCAATTCAACTTAGTGGTTTGTTGCATTCATGCCGTTGCATAGTGTTTATACTTGAAAAATAAATTTTGTTTGTTTTCAAGATACTCCTTGGGTTGATCCCAACTTCATCTTTCCAAACATCAAACCAATATCTAAAAGTTCTAATCAAATCTTTTGTCCACAAACTAATCCCTAGCCTAACCCTCTCCCTCTCTCGCTTTCCTCTTCCTTTTTTGGACTCCTACTTATTTTTGATCAAGTCCTCCCAACCCATTAAATCTAAATTATATGACCAATCTATATCTCTCTCCTTGTTTACACAATTCTACCATCACTTTGATGAAGCCAAGTTCCTTGTCTTGCTTTGGATCAAGTCCAAACCAGCCCAAAACATCCATCTTTCTCTCCCACCTCATGCACGATCCTCTACTTCTCTTTTATGTAAAAAGGAAAATAGAAGCCCTCCTCACATCTATGTGTCGTCTTCCCCTTGGGCAGCACCTGATCTTTTCCTATATGCACAAACTTCATCAACTAATTCCTCCTTAATACCTCATTTTCAATTCACTAATAATCTTATTGACTGCATGTGCAAAGCACCATGCATGGACAGTTAACTTTTGCAGCTACACCAACACTTCCCCTCTTCTCCATGCAAAGATAATTCCTATATTAATTTCCTTGACTCCATCAAGTATATCTTTATCCCATCTCATCAGTTGTATGTAATGGCAGCCATGAATCTCTTTCTCTTCTCCTCATGACATCTGTCCTTCATGTAAAATAACAGCAGCATTTAACTCTTTAGCCCATTGATTAATTTGTCTCTTTCATGTGGAGAAATCACCCTTCTCATCTCTACGGCGACTGCTCAATAATTCTTTCTTTTTATTTTTTTAGACACACTTCACTCCTTCATTTGTTTTCCTTTACTTCCAATGGCATGCAGCCATCTATGCTCTGGCTACCCCCACGTTTACTCCTTTTTCTCTCATGCAAGAGAACAACAACAACTAATTCTTCCGCTTAAATTACAATGGTAACACCTTTGTTTAATCCTCTCCTTTGAGTATCCTTTATCCCATCAGTGTGCATGCAACAGGTAGCCATACCTCTTCTCTTCCTCCTCCCTTACTGCCAAGGGCGCCTCTCCCTTCTCCTCCTGCTCAATATTAATGTGCACCCATTCATTCTCCTATTGACTCACCTCTATTATTTCTATTGCTTTACTCCATTGTTTTATTTGCATGCATGTAGAAAATTACAACCAGCAATATCTCCTCCCCCTTGCTCACATGAGCAGGTCATCACTTCTCCTCCCAATGGTGCATCTTCCTTTTCTCTCATGCAGAAAACTGCAGCAAATGTTTCCACTTAATTCAATTTACAAGCCCCTCTTATTCTCCAATGCAACTCTCTAATTGCATGAGTAATGAAGGGCTCATGAAACAGCCATGCATTACCCTTTCTCGCTTATTTCTTTTATGCTCGACACACAGGAGCTGCCACTCTCTTCCCATGCAAAACAACTACTTCAAATAATGCTCTCCTTTGATTCCCATGAGACACACACCTGATTTCAATAGCACCCATTTACTCCATCGATTTTACTCTCTTCGTTTGCATGCATCCATGCAGGAAATAGCAGCCATATATTTTCCCTCTTCCTCTCTTACTCATGCACAACAACAGCTTTATTTCCACCTCCATTTCTCCTTCACTCACACTGCAGATGGACAGCCCCTCTTCCCTTCTCCTATGCCGCCATTGTCTCCCCCTCATGCAGAAATAACCACAGCCCTCCTCTCTTAATTTCCTTGGTTACACCTCCCTTTCATACTATCTTATGTCAGCTCCTTTAGTCCATTGCATGCATGCACATAACTACAACAATATTTCCTTCCTGTCTCTCTCACGCAGGAGGCTCTCTCTCCTTCTTCTCCTATAAATAGAGCCTCCTTGCCCCCTACAATTCCATTGCATCCCTGCTGTCCTCTCCCTGAAGATCTCTCTTGGGCCCTCTCCCTCTTGCATGTGAAGAAGAGGAAAGAACACAGTTCCATGGCCGCCCCTTTCTCGTCCCTTCCTCCCTCTATCTTCTGTCCATCATGATGCAATGCCCTCATTGATACGAATCTGTGTTGCCGCTGCACGTCTATCCCCATAGCTGGACTCGAAATCGTTCGCATTATGTTGCGGTAAGCGTCATGCCTTTCTCCATTCTTTCATGCAAATCAATTTAATCAAGCCCCTCTATGTTGTGACGCCGCCAGGCAACACCATGGTGCTGCAGCGCTCCATGAAGGTCACCCCAATGTCTTTTCTTGTCTCCCAGAACCTGCAGCAGAAACTCATCGACTGCCATCTCTGCTGCTCTTGTGCAGACCACGGTGAGGACGTCTCTCCCTCTCCACTCTCTAATTTTTGCAGTCCATGACCCTCTCATTCATTCCTTGATCTCTCCTATGATGAAGATTATCTTTGCGTTCGAATCGTTGCTGCTCTATCGATACCTTGCCCTCACGTCAATATCATCACCACTAGCTGTCGCTGAGCATCACCAAACAGCAAGGTCACCCTCCCTCTCTCTTTGTATGTGATTGATATCATCCCTCTCTTGATCTTCTCTTATCGCAGTACCTTGAGGACGCGCTCATGATCATCACCATTGCTGAGATGCAGTTATGCCCCTGTTGTTACACATATGCAGTAGCCCTGCATCTGTCTCTTCTCGTCGCTACCGCTGTTGGCTTCATCCATGCTACCATGACAGCCCAGTGTGAGCAATCAACATCGCTTCTACCTTACATGTTGATCCCTATTGCAAATCACGTACACTTGTCTATATTTGATAGAATTCCGGTAAAGTCTTCCTGAGATCATGTCTCTGTCCTTTGAGGACAGCAGCGCTGCAGCCGGTTGGCATGCATGTTGCTTGCAGTACACACATCCATTTGTTAATTCCTTTGAACCACATGTGTATCATATACTTGCACACACCTCCACAAAGTTTCATGGCCAGCAAATCCAAGACAAAAGAGATATAATAATTTTTGTGCTTGCTGCCCCAAAAACCTTGCAGCCATGCTACTGCTAATTGGCATGCATGTTCCCATTGTTCCATTGCTCTAGTGACCATGTCCTTGAACCATAATGTGTTTCATATCGTTGCACACATCCCTGTGAAGTTTTGTGGTCGTAGGATCAAAGACGAACCATATATCATTCTTTTAGTGCTCGCTGTCCCTGCTGCCCTGCAGCTGTGCTGCAGCCGATTGGTGAGTGCGTTCCCGAAAATCCACAACTCCGTTTGTCAAATTCTTTTACCCACCTGTGTATCATAAACTTGCACATGCCTCTGCAAGTTGGTTTGTCCATAGGTGCCATGGTTGCCACGATATAGAGGTCACAGTAACTGCTACCGCTGCTGTCCAGCAGACGGCAGTGCAAGTCATTTTACAATCATGTTTCCCAGTCATCCAATACTTAGAATAACTTGTTTTTTTACCACAATATACTCCATATAGTCCATAACAAGGCCACAAAAATGATCTCAATTTGGTGCTGCTAAGACCATGTTCCTTGTGATCATAACCACCGTTGTCCGCCACTGGGCTTGCTCAACCGGTGTGCAAATCGTCATCATCGTGCTTCCCTTTTATGTAACATTTCATCAGTGCAGCCACTAGTCATAATATGTTCCATGTATCCTCTTCACAAATCCATAGTCATCAAAAAACTCATCTACAGATCCTTGTGCTCCATAAATCTTGCGTCCATGTTCATCATGTTTACTCTATTTCCTATCATTTATCGAACCTTCTAGTCTCTAACTGATATATCTTTCAATCATGACTTTTATGCTAGTTGCTTTTTCGCTCAACGATTGTAGTTGCAAGTTCTACGTGTTTAAAACTTTTATCCTATTTTGTAATGCTTAGTGTACTGTTTTTAGGTTCTTGTGACGCTTGTACAAGTTGATTGCTAACGTTAGAAGAGGGGCTCTACAAGGATGATCAAGAAGTTGGATAGCAAGAAATTGGAAGGCAAGTGTAACATGAGTTCCCTTGTTACCCAATAACCATTTAATCACCTTTTCATATGCATGTGTCTAATATGATATACCCCTAAGGACTTTACCTAGAACTTTTGTTATCATGAATCCCTTGTTACCATGGGTTATGCATATGGGTAGTTTTGCTTAGTCTGCAATCACCAAACAATATAATGTTAATCTTGATTAATGGATTATGTAATCGATGATAAAATGATGCTTTTTGGCAACATGGATAGAAGGGGGCTAGAGCATTGGGCCTTTTGGGTGCTCTAGTCTTCCCTCCGTAAGGACTGAATCTTAAAGTGGCCACCCAGGATTTACCGTACAACCATGAGAGCTAAATGGCTCTGGCTTTAGCTCAGTAAACTAAACTTCCCTAACTTGTTAGTGGTTACCGAAAGGCGCAAGAGGGGGTTGCCTCGTGGTGTATAGTTGTTTTCCTACCTTGGTGTGTACAGTGCCGCGACCACATGTGCCTCTTGGCGGAGGGCACCTATGCACACTTGCCATTGAAACCTCGCGGCAACTAATTTGTTAGGGGTACTTTTGAAAGGCTTCATAGTGAACCCTGCCGACTTACCTAGGAAGTGGGTCAAGAGGCTAGCTACCTCGGGCATAACGGTAACACGACTCATGGTGAAAGTGTACAAGCTCTGCAGAGTTATAAAAACTGATATATCAGCCGTGCTCACGGACATGAGCGGCCTGGAACCTTTTCGAGATAGATGGTTCCATGGATGGTTTGGGTGATGAGTAATGTTGATGTTAATTGTACTTCTCACCTTAGGAGCTTAAGCATAACCTAGCAACATAGGTCTAATAATAAAATATGACCAACTAAAAATGCTTATCGCAGTCAAACCAAGTCAAGCCTTTTGAGCCTTGCATCCCCTCATGTTATACTTGCTGAGTATGGTGCGCTCACACTTGCTTTACATTCAACAATCAAAAATCCCGGATGGGTACCAGATGGTGATACAAAGGCAGAGTTCCCTGAGATGTTCCAAGAGAACTAGGCGAGTGTACCCCCAGTCAACCGTCCCTGTGGAGTATGGAGACCCAAAGAGAAGATATAGAATAGTTTCTGCCATGCTCTGTAATAGATGTAAGCCTTGTTGTAACTATGTTTCGATATATAATAAAGCATTGTTTTAGATATTCTCCATATTTGTCACTATATGTGTCGTGTGGACATCCTGGGCACACATATAGTTAGCGCTTGGTATTCTTTGGAAAACCGGGTGCGACATCCGCCAACACGGTTTCCGTTCTTGCCGATAGGTCGGAGATCTTTTGTTTTAACGCATCTCCTGAGGATTTCAGAATGCCGATGCTCTTGTGTTTTTCATCGGCAAGGTGCTTTACTTTCATCACCTCCTCTGAGAGTTGGGCATGAGTGGCTCTATCGGCAAGGCGCTGGGTGGCCTTTCGGTATTGGAGCTGTCGACTCTCCAAATGTGCAGCTTTGAAGAGGATCTCCTCAGCATCGGCAGGAATTTGGCCTCTAAGAGCTTCGAACAGAGCCTTGGCTAGATCAGAGTCATCAACCAGCTGGGCCGTATCCTGATGAAGCAGGGCCAGCAAATCTTCTAGCTTTGCTCTAATCTCTACCGATGAAATACCGATTGCTTGAGAAGAGCTTGCTTCCTCGCCTTCATCATCGGAAATTTCGGTGACAAAGGAAAACAGGCTGTCGGGGGAATCTTGTTCCTGAAAAAGAAAAGGAGATAGGTTATTTGATGGTGAAGTATTAGTAAATTAAAAGATGATAATCAAATAACTTACTTGTTTCAAAGCTATCTCTCTCCTTTGGCTAGTCGAGGTCGACGGTAATACAGGTTGATCGGCCAGAGTTGTCGATGGTGTAACAGAACCGACCAAATTATAAGAGATTAAGCCTAACAGTGACCATTTGCATAGTCAAACCATCGAGCTTAAACCCATATAATCCCGGTAGTCCGTGAAATCTCGAAGAATTTCAAACCACATAGCATACAAACAGCCAAGATCGTAATAAGTTTAGCGGTCACCATCCACAATTACATCCCAGTTCGAAAACATTCATACAATAAATCGGAGTTCTTAAAAATTAATACAAACCCAGTTCTTCAAGTAGCGGAAGCTTCATAGTTCGAAAATACAACACACACACTTAGTCTGATACAGTGCCATAATTCGGTCATTCCCACAAAAGCAGAAGAGAAGACGGAGTGACCATCGCCCTTGGTCTAGTCATCACCCATGGCTGGGTACAGACAGAGGATGCAATAACCATAGTACATTTGACCATCTGCAAAACAACATGGGAATAGAACCCTGAGTACGAGAATGTACTCAGCTAGACTTACCCGTCATAAAGTCAAAATAAAGACTTAGCAAGGATCATGAAGGCTATATAGTGGGGTAGCTGACAACCTTTTTGCATAACTGCAAGATGCTATTAACATGCCTTACATAAACCTTTCTTCTTTTAATTTGCTCAAGTTGACAGTATCATTACCTATTATCTAGGTTTGCACCTGCACTATTACAATCAAGTGTAGCAATATGATGGTACCTCATCATGGCATCCATGAAACCATTTATCTTTATAACCCAAGTGTTCCATAGTCCTTACTACGAGGACAGAGCTCCTGTCAAGTGCTCACTATCCAGGAGCGATGGCGATTCGAATCGATTTCTAACCAGCTGGCGAGTTTATTCCCCACACAAACCACACTCACTGATCAAGTGAGCTACAGGTCACCGTATTGCACTATCCAGGACCAATTCGCGGGTTCGACAGGCACCGCCCGTACCCGAGGACCGTTCCAGCGACCAAGGTATCCAAGGTATACCAAGGTTGCGCGCCGCACCCTCGTCGTTCTCCTCAACCATCACCAATACAGCGCGTACATCGGGCCGATTCCCGGCCCGGATAGTGCTCAGGCTTCGCGGTCGGAACGACTTATCCTTCCAGCTAAATATGGGGCATGCGTTCAACATGACAAGAGGGCCGTCAACGATCGGTCCTTAATCGACACAGGCAGGGGCACTATGGTCAACCCACCATAAGACCCTGCCCAGTCTCGAATTCCATTCCACACTTGGTTATTCTTTTCCCAAAGCAACCACTACTTAAACAAGTAGGTATCCACCTATATCTCGCAGGTGACAGGGAATCACCCGACTTCTACCGGACTAAGCAAGCTAAGCATAGACTCCGTGCCTATCTACATAGGACAAGGTAGATAAACGAGGGGTGATATCAAGGAGTACCAATGCATCAACAGTATCAACCAACTCCTATCACTTAAATGCAATATAATAGAACATGCATAGTATATCATGTAAGTTAGCGAGAATAGGGAGACTTAGAATGCTCCGAGGCTTGCCTTTCTCAAACGTGCTGGGCCGGTGATCCGGACACTCCTGTAGCTCCTCTCCGGGTTCCTGTGCTTCCGGAGGTTCCTGCTCCTGAATCTCCTCTGGCTCCTCGGGTCCCACCTCGTTCTCCTGCGAGCCTGTATGATGCATGTGTGCTCATGAGTGGAGTGCGAGATGCCCGAGTGGATGCTTGTATGAGAAGGTACCAAATGATCATGACATGATGCATAGGTGATTCACTTGGTCATGCTCATTACAAGGTAGTCAACATCATCCAAGAACAGACAATTGAATTAAACATCTATTGCATTCTCTTCTACAAATTGTTTTCAAGTGTAACCAGCAACCCACATGATGCTTCAAAGATACACCAAACCCCTTCTTATTCTATTTAACCTATATATAACAATTCATAATTTTTCTTTATTCATTTCTAGGCCCATCAAAATTTGCATGCAGTTCTGTTCATCAATAAATTCCACAAAAATTACAGGAGACTTCCAGTCAAGCATAAAGTCTACTATAAATTTTTCATAATTTTTGGATACTTATTTTGAGCTACAAAAATCACAAGATTATTACATAAAGGCAAGTACAATTACTCTACTGTGGTATAAGTGTCAAACAGCAGATTTCATATTTTTACAATTTGTCTAATATCATAAGAAACATCCACAAAAATTTCCAGATTAATTGCATGATCCAAATTTTTATTAAAAATCATAAACCACTGCCATGCAAGCATTTAAATCACTATAAATTCATTTATACACCAATAATGTGTAGCAATATTTTCCCAGTGAGTTAACATACATGCAAAGTCAACAAATCAAGTTTCACATTTTTCTGAGCCATATTTTAATTACTATGCATTTTCTAAGTTTAGCAAAAGCATGGATTAATTATTTCTGTCCAGAAAAAGTGTTCAAACATGACATGCAATTACACCATGCTATAGATCTGGAATTATGGAGTACACCAAAATTTATCTCATCAAATTTGGAGCTGTAGAACTCAAGATATGGATTTTACAATGTTTAAATCGATTTCTGGAAATCATTTTCTGAAAATCAAATCGAAATCGGGATCAAAAACGCTAAAGACACCCAGATCTACACCCAACACGGTCCCCTTGCGACTGACAGTGGGCCTCTAACCCCACTGGTCAGCGAGACCGAGAGGGAGGACACCTCCGACGAGCAGATCTCGCCGGCGGTGAGGTCCCCAGCCACGGGGTGAGCACCATCGTGCTCCCCGCAGCAAGGCGCACCCGGCGGTACCCTCGGATTGGCCGGAGGATGGCCAGAGCACCTCCGACGAGCGTGCATGGCGGCACGGCGGCGCTGCTCGCCGTGGCCAGGCCGCTCAGGTGCGGTAGAGCGCACACAAACCACCCTACGAGCTTCCTCATCTCTCGACTGACCTAGCGCACCAAAGAACGAGCGAAAAGAGGCAGGGAAAAGCAAGATCCGTCGCGGTGGAGCACTCCGGCGAGTGATGCACGGTGCACGGTTGCTTCTCACCTCGGTAGAGCGCACGCAGTGGCTTACCGCGGCGACGGCGAGTGCGCTGGTGCTCTCGGCGGTGAGCTTGAAGCTCTGGTGCGGTCGGCGGCGAGCGGCGGGGCTTTCTCCAGCAATGGTGCACGGCGGAGCTCTACGGCTTCAGTTGCGCTCGCGAGTGGAGGGAAGAGGGAGAGACGCGGGCGATAGAATGGATGGAGGGCTTCTGGGGGCGCGGGTCGGCGTCCCGACCAGGGGGTGGAGGTGGCCGGCCACGGCGCGCTCCTCGCCGGCGTACGGCCGCCATGTGGCCGACGCTGGCTGGGACGAGGCGGGCGTCCGTGTGCGGGAGAGAGAGGGGGAGGGGGGAGGCAGGCCGGGCCACGGTCTGGGCCGAAAGGGAGGCGGGGTTGGCCCGGCAGCGCCTGCCCCTTTTTCGTTTCTTTTAATTTCTTTTCTCAAATTCTTTTCTAAATTCATTTGGACCATTATAAATTCATTTCCAGCTTTTGCCCCCGAAAGAAAAGTTGTTCCAAAACAAAAACTCTACAACTTTGTTTTAATAAGCAAGACCAAATTCCCAATATAATTTGAATTACAGATTAAAACTAGTTCTAGGTTTTCAAATAAATTCATTTTGGGGATTTTTGTATAAATTCCATTTCTCAAATTCTATTGCTCCAAAATTTGCACAAAAATATTCTTAAATCTTCTTACACATAAATCAACCTAATTTGAATATTTCACAATTTTAGAAGCAAGCATCATATTTTTAGCATATTTAAAGCAAATGAAATAAAGCACATAAAATCATATTTTGGGATGAATGACATGCTCATGATGCTATGCTTGATGAAAATGCTTATGCATTGCTTTGATAAGGCTAAGTGCATGCTTAACACCTAGGGTGTTACAGCCCTTTCCCCCCTTAGAGAAATCTCATCCCGAGATTTTGGGTTACTAACCATTTCTTATGAAATTTTGGATAAACTGTTTTTAGATAATCCTCAGTTTCCCAGGTGGCATCCCGATCGTCATGATGACTCCACACCACCTTGTATGTTCTGACAACTCTGTTTCGGGTTACTCGTTCCTTGGTATCCACAATTCCCACTGGCTGCTCTTTATACTCTAAGTCTGCTTTTATTTTGATCCCTCGAGGTTCAATCCTTTGCTCAGGTACTTTCAAACATTTCCGTAGTTGCGACACATGGAAGACCAGAAAGATCGAGCTCAACTCTTCAGGTAACTGAATCTTGTAGGCCACGGGGCCTTTCCTCTCCAGTATTTGATACGGTCCCACATATCTGGGTGCAAGCTTGCTTCGAACTCGGAAACGTTGAACTTTCTTCATTGGCGTAACCTTGAGGTACACATAATCACCTACTTTGAATTCAAGTGGTCTTCTTCTCTTATCAGCATAACTTTTTTGTCGTGATTGGGCTGCCCGCATATGCTGCTGTATGATTTGCACCTTTTTCTCTGCTTCATAGTATCTCCTTTCACCAGGTTCAACCCAATTTAACGGAGTTCTACACCTTCGACCATACAGAGCCTCGAACAGAGCCATCTTGATACTCTCTTGGTAGCTGTTATTGTATGAGAATTCAGCCAGAGGTAACCATGACTCCCATGATCCCTTGGACGATAGCACACAGGCCCTCAGCATATCTTCTAACACTTGATTTAGCCTCTCAGATTGACCTAAGGTTTGGGGATGATACGCGGTGCTTCTTATTAGACTGGTCCCCAAACTCTTATGCATTCGCTCCCAAAAGTGAGCGGTGAACAGTGGTCCTCTATATGATATGATGGTCTTGGGAATACTATGCAACTGGACAATCTCAGCCATATATATATCGGCATACTTAGGAGGTCGATAACGAGTCTTCACAGGAACGAAATGGGCCGATTTGGTCAATCGATCTATGATTACCCAAATCGAGTCATTCCCTTTCCTTGTCGTTGGTAAACCTATGATAAAGTCCATACTGACCTCTTCCCATTTCCACTCGGGGACTGATAACGGTTGCAACAGACCTGCAGGTTTCATATGGATAGCCTTGACTCGACAACACGTGTCACAATGGGCTACATATGTGGCTATTTCTTTCTTCATTTTGGTCCACCAAAAGTGGGGTCTTAGGTCTTGATATATTTTACTACTGCCAAGATGAATAGAAAGCTTAGAGAGATGGGCTTCATCCATAATGCGATTCTTCAATTCCCGATCCTTCGGGACTACTAACCGATGTTGAAACCACAGTACCCCTTTCTCATCAACTCAAAATTGAGTTTTTGGGTCGTCCTTGATCTTCTCTTTGATATGGAAAATACCCTTGTCTGTCTTCTGACCTTCAATGACTTGACTCTCGAGTGAACAACTGAGTTGTATGTGACATAAGACCTCAAGATGCATGAGACTGAAACCGTCTTCAAACAACGGTTGAACCACTTGATAGTGCGGCTTGCGACTCAATGCATCTGCTACCACATTAGCTTTGCCTGGATGATAGTGAACTTCCAGATCATAGTCCTTGATTAACTCTAACCACCATCGTTGCCTCATATTCAGCTCGGACTGAGTGAAGATGTACTTCAAACTCTTATGATCGGTATAAATATGACACTTATTTCCCAGCAGATAGTGTCTCCAAATCTTCAAAGCGTGCAATACCGCTGCTAACTCGAGGTCGTGAGTTGGGTAGTTGACTTCGTGCTTTCTCAACTATCGTGAAGCATAAGCTATCACTCTGCCATCTTGCATCAACACACACCCCAAGCCACTTTTCGACGCGTCGCAAAACACATCAAAAGGCTTTTCGATATTAGGTTACGCCAGAACGGGAGCAGTGGTTAGCAACTTTCGGAAGGTGTGGAAGGCTAGCTCACACCCCTCCATCCAGACAAACTTATGATCCTTTTGTAGCAAACTTGTCATTGGCTTAGCAATCTTGGAGAAGTCAGGTATGAAACGACGATAATACCCGGCCAGACCAAGAAAACTTCTAACTTCCGAGACAGAAGTTGGTGCCTTCCTGTCCATGACTTCCTGCACTTTCGATGGATCCACAGCAATCCCTTCTTCAGACAGAATGTGCCCTAAGAAAGGAACTTTCTTCAACCAGAACTCACACTTGCTGAACTTGGCATACAACTGATGCTCTCGTAATCGTGTTAACACGATTCTCAGATGCTCGGCGTGATCTTGCTCATTTTCTGAATAAACCAGGATATCATCGATAAACACCACAACAAACTTATCCAATTCTGGCATAAAGACTGAATTCATCAAATACATAAAGTATGCAGGAGCATTTTTCAACCCAAAGGACATGACCAGATACTCATACAACCCATATCTGGTGGAAAAAGCAGTCTTTGGGATATCTTGCGGACGAATCTTGATTTGGTGATACCCCGATCTCAAATCTATCTTGGAAAACACTTTTGCCTTGGATAACTGATCAAATAAGATATCGATCCTTGGCAAGGGATACTTATTCTTGATTGTCACTGCATTGAGTGGACGATAGTCCACGCACATGCGCAATGATTGATCCTCCTTTTTCACAAACAACGCTGGACAACCCCATTCCGACGAACTTGGCCGGATGAACCCTTTATCTAGTAACTCCTTTAGTTGATTTTTCAACTCAGCGAGTTCGTTTGGTGGCATCCGGTACGGCCTTCTAGATATTGGTGCTGTACCTGGTATCAACTGGATTGCAAACTCTACTTCCCTATCTGGAGGAAGTCCCGGTAATTCCTCAGGAAAAACATCAGGGAACTCACATACCACGGGTATGTGTTCTAGTGAAACCACCTATACTGCACATGAAAGACTAGCAAAGTCTAACCGTCGAGGTAGCCTGACCTGAAGCACACCTTCCCCCTGCGGGTCTTTGAGGGAGAGGGTTCTATTCCTAGCATCTATAACTGCACCCCAGTCAGTCACCTTATTCATTCCAATGATGACATCCAAAACCAGCCCTGGCATGACCACAAGGTTTACACGAAACCTTCGGCCACTGATATCCAAGGTAACTCCTGTTACTGTTTTGTTAGTCAACACATCAGCCCCGGCTGAGCTGATGCGATAGCCATAACCCAACTCAGTAACTGGCTCGTCATGCTTTTGTGCAAATGCTTGGCTCATGAATGAATGCGATGATCCAGAATCAAAGAAAACAACTGCAAGATGTTGGTTGACAGGAAACATACTAGCTGTTACCGGTTCTCCTTCTGGAATTTCCTCGATCGAGGTATGGTGCACACGAGCTGGATAGGTTGGCTGTTGCCTCTTGGGGTAGGGACATTCCTTAGCAAAGTGCCCCATCTTGTGGCAGTTGTAGCACGGATCCTTGGTCGCATTGTTGGCGGTAGGTGCTGCAGCTTGAATTGCCTTTGGCTTGACACGAGCTATCGCCACCTTGTACGGCTTCTGCTGCGTTAGATGTCCGGTGTTCCTTCTCTGCGGCGGCCTGAACCTAGCACCTGGGGCAGGAGGACGATACTGCTGTCGCCCTACCATTGGTGCCCTGGACTGGGATGACCCGGCCTCAAAAGCCCTCTTACGTGACTTGGATGCACTATAGTTGTTGTTATTGTTTTCCTAGGTTAGACAGGCACTGATGTAAGCATTGAAGGTAGCTCGTGTCACAGAACCGACCAAATTATAAGAGTTCAAGTGCAGAAACGATCGCTAAGCAATCAAGTTTCCAAACTTGAGCCCATATAATCCCGGTAGTCAATTGAAATCACGAAGGACTTCAAACCAACTCGCAACAAACCAAGATCGTAATAGTTCAACATAAACACAACGAGTGTTACATAGTCATACATTGCCGTCGAAGCGGCACCACATCGGAGTATTAAGTTATTACAACACTTGTTCGAATTAGCGGAAGCAAAATAGTTACACACACTTTCCAAAGTTCAGTTCATAAGTTTGAGTTACTGCCAGAGTCTATGCCATCCTTCCAAAAGCAACAGGTACGAAGTTGTTAGAGAACCGTGCCCAACGGTTAGTCCTCATCCCCAGCGGGATGGAGACAGGTCTTGCAGAAGCCGTCATAGAAGATGTCATCTGCAACAGGTGGGAATAAACCCTGAGTACGAGAATGTACTCAGCTAGACTTACCCGTCTAGTAAAACATAAAAGACACCAAGGATCATGCAAGGCTAAATATCAAGTGGAGCTGGTTGACTCACCTTTTGCCAAAAGCTTAACTTACGACTAAGTTATTTTGAGAGCATCATATTTATTTATCATCAGCCTACCACTAGATTAGCACCTGTACTACAACACATCACTTGATTATTACAAACAATAATAACCATATCAAATTCATCATGTGTTCTTCTTGCTATCATCATTATCATGAACCAAGTTCATTAGTGACGGCTACGTTTGCCGCTGCTCTGTCAAGTTCTCACTAACCGGGAGAGACGGCGATTCGAATCGAATTCCTATCCAGCTGGAGGGTTATTCCTAGCACTCACCCAAGCATCCCCTGCCGGAGAGCCAACGGGTTACCTTTGGTACAACTCAGGAATCGCGGCTCCGATCAGCGCCGCACTCCCAGGGCTACCACTTAGCCAGGGAGGTCAGGAATTTTAACTCACCTGCCTATGGACTTACGCCAATGGTCCCCCGCACACCGCACTTCCTCCGGTAGTGCGCACTTTATACTTGCCGGTCTTCCGGCCTGAGTCATACTACTCGGCTACGCGGTCGGAACGAGTTATCCGGCCAACTAAGTGTCAGGCATGCGTTGAACATGACAAGAGGACGTACAACGATCGGTCCTTAGCTGCCACAGACGGAGTTACTACAAACTTGCAAAACTCTGTCCGGCTTAAGTCAATTTAATCAGGTTCTATCCACGATAGCACATATAGACCATCGTGATCCGACATAACCCTATATCGCGCAGGTGACAGGATATCACCCGACTTCTACCGATTAAAGCATGGCTAAGCGGCTACTCGATCCTAACTCTACAACCAGGGTGTGGTGAGTTATCTGGACAAGGATAGAGTAGAATGCAGCAAAAGTTTCATCACAACTCCTATACGTAATGCATCAATAGATATAACATATTAAGTAAACTTTCGAAAATAAAGGGAGACTTATAATGCTCCGGGGCATGCCTTTCACGAACGACGCCGGCTCGTGATTCGGGCACTCAACTTCTTCTTTGGGCTCCTCGAGTCCGGCTTGCTGGACCTCCACCTCTTGGCTGCCCTCCTGACCTTCGGGATTCGCCTGCAGCTCGTAGGAGGCTGTCGCGTCCGATGCACCTATTGCATGCCCGAACAATAAGAAGATGCACATGCTAAAGATGAATGCTTGATAGCACAAATAGCTCACTGGACACTCAATTACGGAGAAAAAGTTATAACAAGCTCACACAGGTTAATAAGTTAGCTTAGCCCAAAACCTATCATGATACTAAATCAGCAAGCAACACAAAACAGGAGTGACTTGGTAAATAAATCATAACTAAAGATAGACAGGTCCAACAAACATTAGTGAAGACATTCTGGAAATCTTATGAAATTGTCTACAAATCATCTTTAAACATCACAGCAAGATTCCAACATTAAACTAGTCATTTAAACAAGGTTCCAGGTTCTGTTCCAGAAAAACAGAGAGCACCTATTTCTGGAACCTAACTTGGAACAGCCATAACTTTTAAATTACTGGACCAATTCATTCCAAATTGAAACCACAGCTAGTTCAATAAGTTTACTACAACTTTGATTTAGACAAGTTGCCCAGAAAACCAAATTATCATCAAGCAAAAGTTAAATTGCTCCCTTGCTGTCCAGAACAGCCTTTAACCCTATAATTAATTATTTAATGACATGACCAAATTACAAACCATGCCAACCACATGGCTTATGAGCACAAGCACATTACAAGGTTGCCAGAACATCAGATGACTACCCTCAACATTTACTTAACAAGGCATTTATTAATTAATTCTAGATAAGAGCATAATTATAAGATACCGGTGAAAGTGCTTAGAAAAATCTACAAAAATTACAGAAGCACAAGTATAGCATCAGGGCATCACCATAAAAATTTCAGAGCAATTGCACATACTAAATTAAAGATATGTATTTAACATGTGCCAAGGCCCTTATTTCATAAATTCAGAAACATGACTTATACGGTACCAAACAACAGATTTCAGATTACTTATATATGAGAAATACCATGAACATGTTTACTACCAAAGTAGAGCACCAGCATAAGCACCAATTATTTTATATGATTTAATTAAAGAAACAAGCCACACTTCAATCATAAATTGCATATCAAAGCTGCAGCACACCAAAAATCATGAAATATTTACCAAAGCACTCTAATACCATACAGAGACTACCATAAAATTTTCAGAGTAAACTAAGCAGTATCACAAGAGATATGCATTTATCAAAGAATAACAAGATTAAATCCTTAATAAATAATTTCCCAGAAAACATGGTTCATTTTATATTTTTATTAAAAACTAGCCATCTCAAGGAATACCACAAAATTTGTTTCACAATTTTTGGATCTCAGAAACAGGAGATATGATTTTTGCAAGAAAGCCAAAAATCCAGATTTTGAATAAAAGAAAAGGAGGGAAGGAGGTGACACTGACAGTGGACTCCATCTGTCAGGTCCTTCTTCCTCACGGCCGAGGCGACTTTTGCCGGCGATTTCTCCGTGACGGCGAGGTCTCCGGCCAAACCAAGGGCATCAGCGTGATCCCCAAACCATAACGACTCGATTGAGCCCCTTTTCCCCACGGCGGAGCCACCGGAAAGGGTCTGCCGTCGACGATGGCGGCTCGGCGGAGGTGCTCGGCGTTACGCCGGAGCCCTCAGGCCGGTAGAGCGCAACCTAAGGCCTTCTACAGCACCAGCGGAATACGGCGAAGCTTCCTAGGTACACAGCTTGGCCTGGATCCTCGTGGAACACGCTGGCCACGAGAGCACCCATCTCCGGCGGAAACACGGCGGCGCTGCGCACCGTGTCCGGTGACGGAGAGCTTGGTAGAGCGTCCGCCAAGTGGCGCAAAAGCTCGCTACGGACCTAAGCTACCTCTAGGACCTAACCAGAGACGACGAGAGGCTTCACAGGGCTCGGCATTGAGTTCGCCGGAGAAGAAGGTCACGGCGACCCGAGTTGGGGGAAGAAGGAAATGTCGGCTCACCGGTGGATTTCTTGGCGAGTTAGAGGGTGGAGATTGGAGAGCGGTTCACGGCGGAGCTTTGGGTGAATTTTGGTGGGCAATGGCGCAGCAGGGAACGCGCGCGAGCTCGCCGGAGTAAGCTCGCGGAGGAGAGCTCCCGGCGGCCGCGTTTATGGCGAGCAGGCCGAGGGAGAGCGAAGTGGACGCGTCCACTCTGCGCGGGCGACGCCGTGGAGGTCATGCACGCGACGGGAGCTGATAGGCGGGGCCAGAAACGGCGTACGGACGACAAATGTCGCCGTTGTGCTGCCGCCGGTCGGCCACGTCGGCGAGCTTCAAACCGATTCAGACAAAACGATGGCCGACTGACAGAGCTAATTTGGCAACGATTTACTCCCAAACCAGTGCGAATTAGAGGACGGTGCAGTAGACAAAGTTGGAGTTCCAACTGAGTTCTAAAACTTTGTCAATTGGAGCAAAAGCCAATTCGACCTGGATTGAAAGATATAGAGTTTTCAAAATTGATCAAGCAAACTGGTTTCGTTCCAGGACTTAGGAAATTTTCTAAGTGTTGGAATCAGCCCGAAATCTGCCTTGTGGGTCACTTTTGAGCTATTTGTGTTCATTTTCATGAGATGGCCATAAAACAACTTTTGTTCCTTATAAAATTTGCTACAACTTTGCTGTAGAAAGTTTTGACATGCAAACACTTTATGAAACACTTTTTAAAAGCCTAAGCAAAAGAGGTTTCTAGGGCCTATTTTCATAAGTGTGACTTAAAGGCATATTTTGGAGAAGTGACCAACATGAACATTGTTCCCAAAGTCAAGCTAAACATAGATAAACTAATTACCAAGGCATTGAGCACAAACACAAGCATGGTTCACTCAATTATAAGCATAGGAAGCCTATTTAAGCAAGTTAAAACACATTTTTGCATAGAATGACATGGCTCCAGGTATATGATGATCATGATATGCTTTGAGTAGATGATGACGCTTATGCTATGCACATGATCAATGCAACCATAACACTGGGGTGTTACAGCCCTCCCCCCTTACAAAAATCTCGTCCCGAGATTTGAAAGCTTACTGATTTTCGAAGAATGTTTTGTAAACTTCTTTTAAATAATCCTCCGTCTCCCAAGTGGCATCTTCTTCCCCATGGTTGCTCCACAATACCTTGTATAGCTTAACCACACGATTACGCGTCTTCCGTTCCTTGCGATCAAGAATCGCCATGGGTTTCTCCTCATACACCAAGTCTGACTTCAACTTGATATCTCGAACTTCCACTCGTTCCTCCGGTACACGAAGGCACTTCTTCAATTGTGATACGTGGAAGACAGGGAAAATAGCTCGAAGCGCAACTGGGAGTTGAACTTTGTATGCCACATTCCCTTTCTTTTTGAGAATCCGATAAGGTCCCACATAGCGAGGTGCAAGCTTTCGCTTGACTCTGAACCTTTGTACACCCTTCATCGGAGACACCTTGATGTACACATGGTCACCAACTGAAAACTCAATCAGCTTCCTTCTCTTGTCGGCATAACTTTTCTGACGAGCTTGAGCAGCTTCCAGATGTTGCTGGATAGTACGGACTTTCTGCTCGGCTTCGTTCACGAAATCGATGCCATAATACCTTCGCTCTCCGGCTTCAACCCAGTTCAACGGGGTTCGACACTTTCGACCATACAAGGCTTCAAATGGAGCCATCTTGATACTCTCCTAATAACTATTGTTGTAGGAGAACTCAGCTAATGGCAACCACATAACCCAAGAACCTTTTGAAGAGAGAGCGCATGCCCTCAACATGTCTTCGAGGATTTGGTTGACCCTTTCAGTTTGACCAGCTGTTTGGGGATGATAAGCAGAGCTGCGGACTAAATGAGTACCAATTTGCTCATGCAGACATTCCTAAAAACGAGCAGTGAACTGTGGTCCGCGATCGGATATGATTGTTCGAGGCACACCATACTGATGAACAATGTGCTCGAAATACAACTCCGCATACTGATGTGGACGATAGTCAGTTCGGACTGGAATAAATCGAGCAACTTTGGTCAAACGATCTACAATCACCCAAATGGAGTCGTACCCCTTAACAGAAGTTGGGAGTCCACTAATGAAATCCATGCTGACTTCTTCCCATTTCCAACCAGGAATTGACAAGGGTTGAAGCAAACCAGCTTTCATGTGAACAGCTTTCACACGACAACAATTGTCACAACGAGCGACAAAAGCAGCTATCTCCTTTTTCATATTTGTCCACCAAAACAACGGTTTTAAATCCTGATACATCTTGCTACTACCAGGATGAATAGACAATTTGGATGAATGAGCCTCAGATAAGATCTGATTTCGCAGCTCATGGTCTTTTGGGACCACAAGTCGATCCTTGAACCAAAGGATTTCGTTCTCATCAACACGGAAATGCTTGGTTTCTTCTTCCTTCATTTTCCTCTTTATATGGTGGATGCCTACATCTGTCTGCTGCAATTCGATGACTCGATTGCGAATGGTACTTTCCAGAGAAGTGATAACAACGGATCTTCCACTTGGATTGAGTGACAGTGTGCTTTCCGACTCAAGGCATCCGCCACCACGTTTGCCTTGCCCGGATGATAGTGCACTTGGAGATTATAATCTTTAATCAACTCAAGCCACCTTCGCTGTCGCATGTTCAGTTCAGGTTGAGTGAAGATATACTTGAGGCTCTTGTGATCGGTATAGATATTACACAGATTACCCAGCAAATAATGCCTCCAGATTTTTAAAGCATGAACAACTGCTGCCAATTCTAAGTCATGAGTAGGGTAATTGACCTCATGCTTTCGAAGTTGGCGTGAGGCATACGCAATTACGTGGCCTTCCTGCATCAACACACAGCCTAAACCAATGCTCGACGCGTCACAAAAGACATCAAAGGGCCTTTCGATATCAGGTTGAGCTAGGACAGGAGCTGATGTCAGCAATGTCCTCAACTTGTGGAATGCCTCTTCACACTCAGGTGTCCACACAAACTTCTCATCCTTCTGAAGTAGACGAGTCATAGGCTTGGATATTTTGGAGAATTCCGGAATGAATCGACGGTAATATCCTGCGAGACCAAGAAAACTCCGAACCTCGTGTACCGAAGTTGGAACTTTCCAATCCAGCACTTCTTGCACCTTAGCCGGATCCACCGATATGCCTTCTTTAGATAAGACATGGCCCAAGAAAGGTACTTTCTTTAGCCAAAACTCGCATTTGCTAAACTTGGCATAAAGCTGATGTTCGCGCAAACGCGACAACACTACACGCAGATGCTCTGCATGCTCCTCTTCATTGCGAGAATATATCAAGATATCATCAATGAAGACCACCACAAACTTGTCCAATTCGGGCATGAACACCGAATTCATGAGATACATGAAATGAGCAGGTGCATTCGTATGGCCGAAAGACATGACAAGGTACTCATACAGCCCATACCTAGTCGAGAAAGTTGTCTTAGGTACATCTTCAGGACGGATCTTGATCTGATGGTACCCAGATCGCAAATCAATCTTGGAGAATACCTTAGCTTTAGACAACTGATCAAACAAAATATCAATGCGAGGAAGAGGGTATTTGTTCTTGATAGTCACCGCATTTAGGGGACGATAGTCCACACACATGCGCAACGATTGATCCTTCTTCTTCACAAAGATAGCCGGACAACCCCAAGGAGAAGAACTAGGACGAATAAGACCCTTCTTCAACAACTCATTTAGTTGGGTCTTAAGCTGAGCTAATTCATTGGGTGGCATTCTATAAGGTCTTCTAGAGATAGGAGCGGTACCTGGAATCAATTCAATTTTGAACTCCACATCCCGATCCGGAGGAAGCCCGGGCAAATCATCAGGAAATACATCCAGAAACTCACACACCACCAGAATATCCTGAATAGCCTTAGATGTAACTGCATTCACAGTGCTACAGATATGAATATCACTGGGAAGCTGCACTAGAAATGCCTCCTTGGATTTTGGGTCTTTCAACATCACTACACGAGTGGTGGTGTCGATAAGAACTCCATTGCCACTCATCCACTTCATCCCCAGAATTACATCTATGCCCACACCGGGTAGAACAACCAAATCAGCAAGAAACTGACGGCCTCCTATATCCAGAGTTGCCCCCAAAACCACTTGATTTGTGGAAATATCATTCCCCGCAGCACTAATACAATAACTGCCCTTATCAAGTGTAATGGCCTTGATGCTATGCTTGGACACAAATTCAGAACTCACAAAGGAATGCGATGCTCCAGAATCAAAAAGCACGAGTGCATCATGTTGATTAACCAGAAACTTACCAGCCGTGACTACCTCACCAGCAGGGATTGCTTCCACAGTTGTGTAGTGAACACGCCCCTGACGGACGTTCCCTTGGTTGCCCTTCTTTGGTGGGTAAGGACAGTTGCTCTGCCAATGCCCGGTCTGATTGCAGTTCCAGCACGGACGTTTGGCAGGTGGAGTCTTGGCATAGTTGGGACCCGTGTTGCCCCTAGGAAGAGCAATAGAGTACCCCTTGCGAAAACCCGTCTTAGCCTAATTCTTCTTCATTGGAGGGCGGTACCGCTGGTTAGACGTTGGGGCACGGAACGGTGGCTTAGCTGCCACTGGAGCCTTGGACTGAGATGACCCGACCCCGGCCTCAAAGGCCCTCTTACGAGTCTTGGTCGTAGTGTACACAGTGTTATAGTTCTCTTGAGTGAGAGCATCACTGACAAACTCATTGAAAGTTGCACACTTACTACGGACCATAGTCTTCAGCAATTTGGGGCCCAAACCCCGCTTGAAGCTAGCAATCTTTTTCGTCTCCGTGTTCACGAACTCAGGAGCATACCTAGACAAATGATTGAAAGCATGCAAATACTCCTTCAGAGTCTTGTTGCCCTGAGTCAACTGCATAAACTCAGTATGCTTCATCTCCATGACACCAGGAGGAATGAAATGCCCCTTGAAAGCTTCACGGAAAAGATTCCAGTCAAGCACTGTGTTGGCTGGAAGAGCTTCCCGATACTGATTCCACCAGATGCCTGCCGGTCCTTGCAGTTGGTGAGCTGCATATTCTGCCTTCAAACCTTCAGTCAAACGAAGCAAGTGGAACTTTTGTTCCACCGTGTTCAGCCATTCTTCAGCTTGAAGGGGTTCTTCAGCTTCTCTGAAAGGTGGGGGCTTGGTATCCATGAAGTCCTTGAAGCTACTGTACTGGTTAGGAGCTGGCCCTTCCTGTGCATTACGACCACCCTGATTTGCCATCCGATTGATGGTCTCAGTGAGCATCCTCTGATTTTCCACCATCATTTGCATCAGCTCAACTGGATTTGGTGGTGGGGGAGGAGGAGGTGGATTCATGTTTGCACGCTGTTCCGCACCTCGGGTGCCACGAGACATCTGTAAAGACACAGTCAGTGAGCATTGATGATGACAAGATTTGCCGCAGAAGAACTTATATTCATGCCTGAAAGTATTCGAGAGAATAGCTTTACAGAAAGGCACAACAATTCAATTCCACAAAACAACATCACCAATCCAACAAATGACATAGATATCCGCAATACGCACCATAACGGAAAACATCGGCATAACATAACGATCATATTAAGACTGCACATCGGGTCAATAAAGTTATTACACCAACACAGTACATGCCATGAGTCAAGGTCGAAGTTCCGGATTACAACATGGGTACAAAATCATCACCACTAGCTGCCAACTACAAAAGATCCTCACAAGACACTACCCACTACTCCCTACACTCCAGGCTCGTCGTCCGAGTCAGCGTCGAAGATCGCCTCTCCATCCTCATCGCTAACCGGCTCAAGCTCCTCGTCCTCCACGTCCTCGTGCAAAGGTGGTGCAGCCGCTGCTGGTCCATCGACCTCCATACCATCATCATCGGCCACAGTCACCTGAGGTCCCACCTCTGGATACACGGGTATAGGGCGAGGAATAGGGTGTAGCAAGTTTTGAGACGGTGAATCTCCACAAGACCAGCCTCAATCTGATCCTGTAGATAGTTCTCCCGCTCAAGCGACTGAACTCGGTGCATCTCCCATGATTGGCACCTGTTCTCCGACACGCGGAGTGCAGTATCCCTTTCACGGGTGAGCTGCACCAAGCGCTCCTGTAAGGTCTCCCTCTCTCTAGCTAACTGGCTCATCTGATCCTGCTTATGATCTCTTTCCCTAATGGCCTTCACCCACTACTGCCTACGATACTCCGCAATGTCTTCCCAGTCAATGCGGTCCTTCTGAGCTTGCTCCAGGAGTCTAGCTTGCTTGCGAAACTTGCGAGCACGCTTTTCAGCCTTCCGCTGCATCTCCTGAGCCCTGCGAACAGCCACCATCACCTGTGCATAGGTGCTCTCTCACTGACTGATCAGCTTGAGCACAGCCATCATAGCGCTCATAGCAGGACTAGAACTCTCAGCTCTCTCTCCCCTGCCTCGAACCAAAGCATAACCATCAGCCTGTTTCCACTCCGCTGCTGCTGGGTCAGCACGGGGAATGGAGGCCGCTGGTCCTCCCGTCAGCTCATCTCCACACCTCTGACAAATATCGAGCAGGATAGTCTGGGCTGCAACCTGAGCTGCCTCCCAAGGAGTCTGCCCATCTGAGCTACAAGTCCAGCCTGTCCGTGCAGGCTTGTCCCCATGTGGAGGGACAACTCCCTGCACAGCAAACCACTGTATCCCTCCAGTGCTCTCCAACTCCCACCAGGAATACTGAGGTGGCTCAGTATACCCGACAGACTGAAGCACTCTCCAGAGCAAGGTAGGAGTGCCAAACTCGCTCAAGAAAGTATCACTGGGATGGGGTGAAGCGGGTGCGTCCATCTGTGGAAAGGAATAGGAATACCATGGGTAAAAGAGGATTAGTTTAAGCAACATTTATTTATTTAAAAGGGACGAAATTGTAAGGGAAGGAGTAGACAGAATGTATGCATGAATGCGACATGATGCATGCACGAACCGTACGTCCTCACAGACTTAGAAAATTAATATTCTAACGGATATACGGTGGCATACATTCGTCTCTCGATACGATAACTATCGGTTTACACGTGCGCTGTTAGAGTACCTGCAGAAAACTTCATTTTGGCCCAACAGTTCCCAATATATAACTCAAGAAAGTAGTAAACTAAGTACACATTGCTTGGACATGCCCAAACATGCACAAACAATGACACCACAACTACCCGAGAAATTAAATACTCCCCAATTAAGTTTCCTTCTTGGTTCCATAGTCTCGACATGTATCCACTCCAGAAAACCACCGCGAACACTCCCCTAGACCGCCGTTTGGACGATCATGCTCTCACAGCTCACACTTACCTGAGCGTAGGTGCGACGTTGCATAATTTAAATCTAGCGACATATGTGGCTACTTCACATATGAAGGCTACCTCCACCATTAGACCACAGGGTAGCATAGTGCTGTCATCACACATCCATACCTGAGTACTACCGGAGATGCATAAATAAAACCCCCAAGTCAGTACTTAAATAGCCACCTATAGTCCTTATGTGGGCAAGGAGGATTCGACCACTGGCATAACTTAATTAGTTGTTTTACACTATTTTATTTAAAACTCTTTTGTTTTAAATACACAAACGCTGCATTTATAATGCTGAACTTGCTCCGATACCAGCTGTCACAGAACCGACCAAATTATAAGAGTTCAAGTGCAGAAATGATCGCCAAGCAATCAAGTTTCCAAACTTGAGCCCATATAATCCCGGTAGTAAATTGAAATCATGAAGGACTTCAAACCAACTCACAACAAACCAAGATCGTAATAGTTCAACATAAACACAACGAATGTTACATAGTCATACATTGCCGTCGAAGCGGCACCACATCGGAGTATTAAGTTATTACAACACTTGTTCGAATTAGCGGAAGCAAAATAGTTACACACACTTTCCAAAGTTCAGTTCATAAGTTTGAGTTACTGCCAGAGTCTATGCCATCCTTCCAAAAGCAACAGGTACGAAGCTGTTAGAGAACCGTGCCCAACGGTTAGTCCTCATCCCCAGCGGGATGGTCCTCATCCCCAGCGGGATGGAGACAGGTCTTGCAGAAGCCATCATAGAAGATGTCATCTGCAACAGGTGGGAATAAACCCTGAGTACGAGAATGTACTCAGCTAGACTTACCCGTCTAGTAAAACATAAAAGACACCAAGGATCATGCAAGGCTAAATATCAAGTGGAGCTGGTTGACTCACCTTTTGCCAAAAGCTTAACTTACGACTAAGTTATTTTGAGAGCATCATATTTATTTATCATTAGCCTACCACTAGATTAGCACCTGTACAACAACACATCACTTGATTATTACAAACAATAATAACCATATCAAATTCATCATGTGTTCTTCTTGCTATCATCATTATCATGAACCAAGTTCATTAGTGATGGCTACGTTTGCCTCTGCTCTGTCAAGTTCTCACTAACCGGGAGAGACGGCGATTCGAATCGAATTCCTATCCAGCCGGAGGGTTATTCCTAGCACTCACCCAAGCATCCCCTGCCGGAGAGCCAACGGGTTACCTTTGGTACAACTTAGGAATCGCGGCTTCGATCAGCGCCGCACTCCCAGGGCTACCACTCTGCCAGGGAGGTCAGGAATTTTAACTCACCTGCCTATGGACTTACGCCAATGGTCCCCCGCACACCGCACTTCCTCCGGTAGTGCACACTGTATACTTGCCGGTCTTCCGGCCTGAGTCATACTACTCGGCTTCGCGGTCGGAATGAGTTATCTGGCCATCTAAGTGTCAGGCATGCGTTCAACATGACAAGAGGACGTACAACGATCGGTCCTTAGCTGCCACAGACGGAGTTACTACAAACTTGCAAAACTCCGCCCGACTTAAGTCAATTTAATCAGGTTCCATCCACGATAGCACATATAGACCATCGTGATCCGACATAACCCTATATCGCGCAGGTGACAGGATATCACCCGACTTCTACCGATTAAAGCATGGCTAAGCGGCTACTCGATCCTAACTCTACAACCAGGGTGTGGTGAGTTATCTGGACAAGGATAGAGTAGAATGCAGCAAAAGTTTCATCACAACTCCTATACGTAATGCATCAATAGATATAACATATTAAGTAAACTTTCGAAAATAAAGGGAGACTTATAATGCTCCGGGCCTTGCCTTTCACGAACGACGCCGGCTCGTGATTCGGGCACTCAACTTCTTCTTCGGGCTCCTCGAGTCCAGCTTGCTGGACCTCCACCTCTTGGCTGCCCTCCTGACCTTCGGGATTCGCCTGCAGCTCGTAGGAGGCTGTCGCGTCCGATGCACCTATTGCATGCCCGAACAATAAGAAGATGCACATGCTAAAGATGAATGCTTGATAGCACAAGTAGCTCACTGACACTCAATTACGGAGAAAAAGTTATAACAAGGTCACACAAGTTAATAAGTTAGCTTAGCCCAAAACCTATCATGATACTAAATCAGCAAGCAACACAAAACAGGAGTGACTTGGTAAATAAATCATAACTAAAGATAGACAGGTCCTACAAACATGAGTGAAGACATTCTGGAAAGCTTATGAAATTGTCTACAAATCATCTTTAAACATCACAGCAAGATTCCTATATTAAACCAGTCATTTAAACAAGGTTCCAGGTTCTGTTCCAGAAAAACAGAGAGCACGTATTTCTGGAACCTAACTTGGAACAGCCATAACTTTTAAATTACTGGACCAATTCATTCCAAATTTAAACCACAGCTAGTTCAAGAAGTTTACTACAACTTTGATTTAGACAAGTTGCCCAGAAAACCAAATTATCATCAAGCAAAAGTTAAATTGCTCCCTTGCTGTCCAGAACAGCCTTTAACCCTATAATTAATTATTTAATGACATGACCAAAACACAAACCATGCCAACCACATGGCTTATGAGCACAAGCACATTACAAGGTTGCGAGAACATCAGATGACAACCCTCAACATTTACTTAACAAGGCATTTATTAATTAATTCTAGATAAGAGCATAATTATAAGATACCAGTCAAAGTGCTCAGAAAACTCTACAAAAATTACAGAAGCACAAGTATAGCATCAGGGCATCACCATAAAAATTTCAGAGCAATTGCACATACTAAATTAAAGATATGTATTTAACATGTGCCAAGGCTCTTATTTCATAAATTCAGAAACATGATTTATCTGGTACCAAACAACAGATTTCAGATTACTTATATATGAGAAATACCATGAACATGTTTACTACCAAAGTAGAGCACCAGTATAAGCACCAATTATTTTATATGATTTAATTAAAGAAACAAGCCACACTTCAATCATAAATTGCATATCAAAGCTGAAGCACACCAAAAATCATGAAATATTTACCAAAGCACTCTAATACCATACAGAGACTACCATAAAATTTTCAGAGTAAACTAAGCAGTATCACAAGAGATATGCATTTATCCAAGAATAACAAGATTAAATCCTTAATAAATATTTTCCCAGAAAACATGGTTCATTTTATATTTTTATTAAAAACTAGCCATCTCAAGGAATACCATAAAATTTGTTTCACAATTTTTGGATCTAAGAAACAGGAGATATGATTTTTGCAAGAAAGCCAAAAATCCAGATTTTGAATAAAAGAAAAGGAGGGAAGGAGGTGACACTGACAGTGGACCCCATCTGTCAGGTCCTTCTTCCTCACGGCCGAGGCGACTTTTGCCGGCGATTTCTCCGCGACGGCGAGGTCTCCGGCCAAACCAAGGGCATCAGCGTGATCCCCAAACCCTAACGACTCGATTGACCCCCTTTTCCCCACGGCGGAGCCACCGGAAAGGGCCTGCCGTCGACGATGGCGGCTCGGCGGAGGTGCTCGGCGTTACGCCGGAGCCCTCAGGCCGGTAGAGCGCAACCTAAGGCCTTCTACAGCACTAGCGGACTACGGCGAAGCTTCCTAGGTACACAGCTTGGCCTGGATCCTCGTGGAACACGGTGGCCACGAGAGCACCCATCTCCAGCGGAAACACGGCGGCGCTGCGCACCGTGTCCGGCGACGGAGAGCTTGGTAGAGCGTCCGCCAAGTGGCGCAAAAGCTCGCTACGGACCTAAGCTACCTCTAGGACCTAACCAGAGACGACGAGTGGCTTCACAGGGCTCGACATTGAGTTCGCCGGAGAAGAAGATCACGGCGACCCGAGTTGGGGGAAGAAGGAAATGTCGGCTCACCGGTGGATTTCTCGTCGAGTTAGAGGGTGGAGATTGGAGAGCGGTTCACGGCGGAGCTTTGGGTGAAGTTTGGTGGGCAATGGCGCCGCAGGGAACGCGCGCGAGCTCGTCGGAGTAAGCTCGCGGAGGAGAGCTCCCGGCGGCCGCGTTTCTGGCGAGCAGGGTGAGGGAGAGCGAAGTGGACGCGTCCACTCTGCGCGGGCGACGCCGTGGAGGTCATGCACGCGACGGGAGCTGACAGGCGGGGCCAGAAATGGCGTACGGACGACAAATGTCGCCGTTGTGATGCCGCCGGTCGGCCACGTCGGCGAGCTTCAAACCGATTCAGACAAAACGATGGCCGACTGACAGAGCTACTGTGGCAACGATTTACACCCAAACCAGTGCGAATTAGAGGACGGTGCAGTTGACAAAGTTGGAGTTCCAACTGAGTTCTAAAACTTTGTCAATTGGAGCAAAAGCCAATTCGACCTGGATTGAAAGATATAGAGTTTTCAAAATTGATCTAGCAAACTGGTTTCGTTCCAGGACTTAGAAAATTTTCTAAGTGTTGGAAACAGCCCGAAATCTGCCTTGTGGGTCCCTTTTGAGCTATTGTGTTCATTTTCATGAGATGGCCATAAAACAACTTTTGTTCCTTATAAAATTTGCTACAACTTTGCTGTAGAAAGTTTTGACATGCAAACATTTTATGAAACACTTTTTAAAAGCCTAAGCAAAAGAGGTTTCTAGGGCCTATTTTCATAAGTGTGACTTAAAGGCATATTTTGGAGAAGTGACCAACATGAACATTGTTCCCAAAGTCAAGTTAAACATAGATAAACTAATTACCAAGGCATTGAGCACAAACACAAGCATGGTTCACTCAATTATAAGCATAGGAAGCCTATTTAAGCAAGTTAAAACACATTTTTTGCATACAATGACATGGCTCCAGGTATATGATGATCATGATATGCTTTGAGTAGATGATGATGCTTATGCTATGCACATGATCAATGCAACCATAACACTGGGGTGTTACAGCTCGGGTCCCTGTACCCATGGTTTTCAGCATCTTTGGACTCAAGCCTCTCTGGAAACTAGCAATCTTCTTGGCCTCCGTGTTCACGAACTCGGGGGGCGTAACGAGTGAGATTGTTGAAAGCGTGTAGATACTCCTTCACAGATTTCGTTCCCTAGGACAGCCTTGTGAACTCCCCAACCTTCATTTCAACCACACTCTGAGGAATGTAATTCCCCCGGAAAGCGGTGGTGAAGTGGTTCCAGGTGATTGGGGTACCCTCAGGGTAGGTGGTACGGTGATGGGACCACCAAATTCCAGCGGGTCCTTGCAACTGATGCGCTGCATACTCAGCCTTGAGTTCTTCTGTCATTCGAAGAAGATGAAACTTCTGCTCCATAGTGTTAATCCACTCATCAGCTTCAAGCGGTTCCAAAGCCTCCTTGAAGACTGGTGGCTTGGTATCCATGAAGTCCTTGAACGAGCTGTACTGGTTGACTTCACGGCCGCCCTGGTTATCCCCACGACGGGTGTTGTCAGCTATCTTGCGCAGAGCTTCTTCCATGTTGCGCTGCATTTGTTCCATGTTGCGTTGGCTCCCCAGAAACTGCGCGAAAAACACGTCCGCAGTGTACGGAGGAGGCGGTGGTGGTGTTGGTGCTCTGTCCTCATCACGTTGAGCCCCACCTCCAGACGTACCAGCTCCAAGACCCGGGTTGCTGTTACCCCCGCCACGTGTTTGCACCATCTGCATACGTCAACGATAAGCAATCGTTAGGAGTTGCCATCAATGGTAGACATGTGTAGAATTATGCCGTACTGAATTTACTGAGGAAATAAATTCGCACAATAAACAGAGGCACAACAATTCATCATCCACGCACAGCATCACTAACATATTACTTATCGTTCAAGCAACAAGGTTCGCATACATCCAAACTTGCCAGCATACATACACTGGACTTTCAGCGTTAACTCATCAAGTTTTACATAGCTCAGATCCAAAAGTACAAGACACGCCATGCACATACAACAACAAAAGAAGAAGGACTAGCTCTAGAGTCCTAGCATCTACTCGCTATGGTCACTGTCCATGCCGGAGCCCTCCTCGTCCTCATCTCCACTAGCAGCTGCTCCTATCTCGGGATCCTCATCCATCTCGTCCTGAGAGTCTAGCTCAGCTGCTCCAGGCAGGTGGTGAGGGTGGAGCTGGTTATGCAGCTGGTGGATCTCCTCATGCAAGTTCTCATTGTACTCCTCAGCATTAGCTAGCTGCTGCTCTAGCTCTAGCTGTCGGGCCCTCAAAGTGTCCTCCTCGTGCCAGGCTTCATTCCTCTGACCAAGCACATGGACTAGTATGCGCTCACAGTTCCTGTGAGCAGTAGTCACCCTGTCTCTCTGCTCCCGCACTGCAAGCAGGTCCTCGCTCAGCTCACTATTCTTCTGGACTGCCTGGTCCCTCTCCTGGGTCACGCGGGCCAACTCTGCCTGTAGCCTCTCAACCTCCGAGTCGAACTCACGCTGCAACTGGCACTTCTCATCCTGGACGGTGAGAAGAGACCCGGACAAGTGACCCAAACAACGCTCCAGGCCTCCATAGGTCTTCATCAAGGTGTACATAGCACTCATAGCTGCACTGTCACTGTGCTGGTCCTCATCCGCACTCCTCTCTAGAGCGTTGACCTCGGACTGATCCCACACCGAATTGTAGGGGTCACCCCGAGGAAACACCCCAGCGAAGGCGTGGGCCGGCTCCTGTGGAAACCTCGCCATGAGGTCCCTCAGTACTACGAAAGCTGCTCTGCTGGCACCGTGGAAAGGCGTGGTACCTCGGGACTCGTACACCCAGCCGCCCCAGGCGGGGTCACCTCCACTGGTAGGGACAACTGCCTCGATCCCCACCAGTGTCTCGTCACCAAGCGGCTCCTTATCCCAATAGTAGCGAGGCTCCCTTCCTTCAGGATACCCCATCGAACTGAGCACCCTCCAAAGCAAAGTGGGCATCCCAAACTCCTCTAGGAACTTGCTCTTATGTCGCGAGCTCCTAGCTCCCAACGGATGGCGAGGGGCCCGCCCACCAGTGGACTTGCGAGCGGTGAGCCTAGTGCGTGCCATCTGCTGCAAATGGAATACCTTGAGTAAGAGCGAGGATTACCTTTAATTATTTTATTTAGAATTGGGATAGATTTCATTAAGGGGGAAAGTAAGCAATGATATGAAATGAACATGATGCATGCACGAACTTACGATCTCACAAACTTAGAAACAAAGGTTAACACTAAACGGTATATGCCGTGGCACACAGCGTTCTCTCATACGTAACTAGCGTTCTAAACGAGAACGTGGTTAGTGTACCTGCAGAAAACTCATTTCAGCCCACCCACAATATGCTCATGCAGAACAAGAATTTAAAACTATACACTACACATACACAGACACCCGTCCATGCATATGACGTGTTACTACCCACATCATCGCCCTAATGACGGCATCGCCTGTCCGGACGGAATTCCCAACATGCGGTACTGTTCCCAAAACACACCAAAACATGTGTGCATGACACAGCACCTAACAACACTCCCCTAGACCGGCAGTGTATCCGATCATGCTCTCAGAGCTCCCACTTACCGTGGCGTAGAGGAAACATGGATCCATACATTACCACTCAAATGAATGGCACTCATACTATTGCACGCCGTATGAGCGACGAAATAGAAATATGATGCATTAACCCCCAAGTCAGTACTTAACTAGCCACCTTAGAGTCCTTAACTTGGCATAAAGGATATGACCATGGCATACTAGATAGTTTTCCAAAACTTAGTTTAACACCTTGATCATCATTAATTAGTAAAATCTTTTATTAAACCGGTTTAGATTTGGTTTAGAACGCACTTATGAACAGTAACTCACTAAACCTTGCTCCGATGCCAGCTGTAACAGAACCGACCAAATTATAAGAGATTAAGCTGTTGACGGTCCTTAAGTATCAAATTTAATTATCAAATAAATAAAGAAAAGGATCCAAATGGAATCAAGATCCAGACTTAGGGTTTTATCTGATAGAATTCCACGAGTTTTGGTGTTTGTCTATTTCTGCAGGGGGTTATCAGGAAATACGGAAGAAAGGCCCACATGTCAGGATTACGTAAAGGTATTAACGTGCTGCGCAATTATCTTACATCTAGATGACTCCAGAAGCCACGAGACCGAAGCGGAGGCGAAACGGGGCCAGACCCTGGGCGGCCGCCCAGTTGGTCAGGGCGCCCGCCCACCTCCTGAGTCCAATCAGGACTCTGCTTTGCGGGAGATCTCCACCGACCTAAAGGATGAATCTAAACCATACAATCTATGTCGGTTTGATCCAAGGGCCCATATTCACTTGAAGGGACTATAAAACCAGACCCCCTGGCCCCTGGAGGAGAGAGCCTCTCAACCCTAATTCATTGTTCCATCAAGGGAGAAGAAGCCTCTGATCAAGATTAGAGCCACCACATCAATTAGATATCTAGATTAGCATAGCTACATAGGATTAGAACTAGAAGGAGTCAATCTTCGATTGGTTTCCGGATCTGTCAGGAGGATTCTTGGTAATTCTCCAATTGTGCTTCTAATTACTTTCTAATTATCTTTGTTCTTCAATATTATGAATATGACTTTGTTCTATTTCAATATATTGCTTATGACTTTGCTCTACTTGCTTATATTCAAGATTATATTGTTCTTAGTTTATCATAGTTATGTACTTGGCTTAGTTAGATACGATCTATATACATGCTTAGGATCGTATAGCGTTTATCCATCGGATCCATGGGTAAATGCTAGATATTGTGTAGGCGTGGTGCTTATACCGTATTTATCTGCGATTGTACCCAATATGCCAGATCGTGGGGTAGTTCGTGATAGTGACAGCTTCATTGATTCTTATATAGTCCCCCTCTCGTGTATTGGGCTGGCAGAGCAACATTATTATAGGGGAGTGATTGCTATGTTTCTCATATTCCTTGCTAATATCACTATGCATGGGCGTAGTCTTGTCTCACAATGATTGCTAAGTATGCTTGCACTAACTATGACATGCTAGACTATATAGTTAAGAATAACTTAGGGAATATTCTTGTAGTTCGTTCTAATACCATGCTAATGACTTTCTAGAGTATCTAATTGAGGTGCTTATCATATTTATTATGTGGCTAGATCAGATTAGTTATCCTTGTCACTATTATTATTTCATATATCTTTTATGTGACACTTATCCCTGTATGAAGAGTTAGATATAATGTTCTCAATTATACATGCAATGATAGATGCTCAATCTCATATTCTATTCTGTAATCAATAATGATGATTGCTAATCCCTTCCCAGTGGTAAAAATATAAATAACGATACCTGGAATACTTCCCGGTTAAAATGCTGCATCGGTATTAATCTGTGCGCTTGCAGATCCCATTCATTATTTATTTAGAAGAGCAATTGCATATTTCAATACCGCGTCTCTTATATCATGCTGGGGATGACAACTTGGCTTAAGTGGTGTAAGGGATAGGTTTGGCATTTTTGGCACCGTTGCTAGATTTGGAACTTAGTCTACTTTTAGTAATGATGTTAAGAATACCCAACATAAGCCTAACAGTGACCATTTGCATAGTCAAACCATCGAGCTTAAACCCATATAATCCCGGTAGTCCGTGAAATCTCGAAGGATTTCAAACCACATAGCATACAAACAGCCAAGATCGTAATAAGTTTAGCGGTCACCATCCACAATTACATCCCAGTTCGAAAACATTCATACAATACATCGGAGTTCTTAAAAATTATTACAAACCCAGTTCTTCAAGTAGCAGAAGCTTCATAGTTCGAAAATACAACACACACACTTAGTCTGATACAGTGCCATAATTCGGTCATTCCCACAAAAGCAGAAGAGAAGACGGAGTGACCATCGCCCTTGGTCCAGTCATCACCCATGGCTGGGTACAGACAGAGGATGCAATAACCATAGTACATTTGACCATCTGCAAAACAACATGGGAATAGAACCCTGAGTACGAGAATGTACTCAGCTAGACTTACCCGTCATAAAGTCAAAATAAAGACTCAGCAAGGATCATGAAGGCTATATAGTGGGGTAGCTGACAACCTTTTTGCATAACTGCAAGATGCTATTAACATGCCTTACATAAACCTTTCTTCTTTTAATTTGCTCAAGTTGACAGTATCATTACCTATTATCTAGGTTTGCACCTGCACTATTACAATCAAGTGTAGCAATATGATGGTACCTCATCATGGCATCCATGAAACCATTTATCTTTATAACCCAAGTGTTCCAAAGTCCTTACTACGAGGACAGGGCTCATGACAAGTGCTCACTATCCAGGAGCGATGGCGATTCGAATCGATTTCTAACCAGCTGGCGAGTTTATTCCCCACACAAACCACACTCACTGATCAAGTGAGCTACAGGTCACCATATTGCACTATCCAGGACCAATTCGCGGGTTCGACAGGCACCGCCCGTACCCGACGACCGTTTCGGCGACCGAGGTATCCAAGGTATACCAAGGTTGCGCGCCGCGCCCTCGTCGTTCTCCTCAACCATCAACAATACAGCGCGTACATCGGGCCGATTCTCGGCCCGGATAGTGCTCAGGCTTCGCGGTCGGAACGACTTATCCTTCCAGCTAAATGTGGGGCATGCGTTCAACATGAAAAGAGGGCCGTCAACGATCGGTCCTTAATCGACACAGGCAGGGGCACTATGGTCAACCCACCATAAGACCCTGCCCGGTCTCCAATTCCATTCCACACTTGGTTATTCTTTTCCCAAAGCAACCACTTCTTAAACAAGTAGGTATCCACCTATATCTTGCAGGTGACAGGGAATCACCTGACTTCTACCGGACTAAGCAAGCTAAGCATAGACTCCGTGCCTATCTACATAGGACAAGGTAGATAAACGAGGGGTGATATCAAGGAGTACCAATGCATCAACGGTATCAACCAACTCCTATCACTTAAATGCAATATAGTAGAACAGGCATAGTATATCATGTAAGTTAGCGAGAATAGGGAGACTTAGAATGCTCCGGGGCTTGCCTTTCTCAAACGTGCTGGGCCGGTGATCCGGACACTCCTGTAGCTCCTCTCCGGGTTCCGGTGCTTCCGGAGGTTCCTGCTCCTGAATCTCCTCTGGCTCCTCGGGTCCCACCTCGTTCTCCTGCGAGCCTGTATGATGCATGTGTGCTCATGAGTGGAGTGCGAGATGCCCGAGTGGATGCTTGTATGAGAAGGTACCAAATGATCATGACATGATGCATAGGTGTTCACTTGGTCATGCTCATTACAAGGTAGTCAACATCATCCAAGAACAGACAATTGAATTAAACATCTATTGCATTCTCTTCTACAAATTGTTTTCAAGTGTAACCAGCAACCCACATGATGCTTCAAAGATACACCAAACCCCTTCTTATTCTATTTAACCTATATATAACAATTCATAATTTTTCTTTATTCATTTCTAGGCCCATCAAAATTTGCATGCAGTTCTGTTCATCAATAAATTCCACAAAAATTACAGGAGACTTCCAGTCAAGCATAAAGTCTACTATAAATTTTTCATAATTTTTGGATACTTATTTTGAGCTACAAAAATCACAAGATTATTACATAAAGGCAAGTACAATTACTCTACTGTGGTATAAGTGTCAAACAGCAGATTTCATATTTTTACCCTTTGTCTAATATCATAAGAAACATCCACAAAAATTTTCAGATTAATTGCATGATCCAAATTTTTATTAAAAATCATAAACCACTGCCATGCAAGCATTTAAATCACTATAAATTCATTTATACACCAATAATGTGTAGCAATATTTTCCCAGTGAGTTAACATATATGCAGAGTCAACAAATCAAGTTTCACATTTTTCTGAGCCATATTTTAATTACTATGCATTTTCTAAGTTTAGCAAATGCATGGATTAATTATTTCTGTCCAGAAAAAGTGTTCAAACATGACATGCAATTACACCATGCTATAGATCTGGAATTATGGAGTACACCAAAATTTATCTCATCAAATTTGGAGCTGTAGAACTCAAGATATGGATTTTACAATGTTTAAATCGATTTCTGGAAATCATTTTCTGAAAATCAAATCGAAATCGGGATCAAAAACGCTAAAGACACCCAGATCTATACCCAACACGGTCCCCCTGCGACCGACAGTGGCCCTCTGACCCCACTGGTCAGCGAGACCGAGAGGGAGGACACCTCCGACGAGCAGATCTCGCCGGCGGTGATGTCCCCGGCCACGGGGTGAGCACCATCGTGCTCCCCGAAGCGAGGCGCACCCGGCGGTACCCTCGGATTGGCCAGAGGATGGCCGGAGCACCTCCGACGAGCGTGCATGGCGGCATGGCGGCGCTGCTCGCCGTGGCCAGGCCGCTCTGGTGCGGTAGAGCGCACACAAACCACCCTACGAGCTTCCTCATCTCTCGACTGACCTAGCGCACCAAAGAACGAGCGAAAAGAGGCAGGGAAAAGCAAGATCCGTCGCGGCGGAGCACTCTGGTGAGCTCGGAGCAACTCCGGCAAGCGATTCACGGTGCACGGTTGCTTCTCACCTCAGTAGAGCGCACGCAGGGGCTTACCGCGGCGACGGCGAGTGCGCTGGTGCTCTCGGCGGTGAGCTTGAAGCTATGGTGCGGTCGGCGGCGAGCTTCGGGGCTTTCTCCGGCAATGGCGCGCGGCGGAGCTCTACAGCTTTGGTTGCGCTCGCGAGTGGAGGGAGGAGGGAGAGACGCGGGTGACATAATTGATGGAGGGCTTCTGGGGGCGCGGGTCGGCGTCCCGACCAGGGGGTGGTGGTGGCCGGCCGCGGCGCGCTCCTCACCGGCGTACGGCCGCCACGTGGCCGACGCTGGCTGGGACGAGGCGGGCGTCCGCGCGCAGGAGAGAGGGGGAGGGTGGGAGGCAGGCCAGGCCGCGGTCTGGGCCGAAAGGGAGGCGGGGTTGGCCCGGCAGCGCCCGCCCCTTTTCCATTTTTTTTAAAATTTCTTTTCTCAAATTTTTTCTAAATTCATTTGGACCATTATAAAATCATTTCCAGCTTTTGCCCCCAAAAGAAAAGTTGTTCCAAAACAAAAACTCTACAACTTTGTTTTAATAAGCAAGACCAAATTCCCAATAGAATTTGAATTACAGATTAAAACTAGTTCTAGGTTTTCAAATAAATTCATTTTGGGGATTTTTGTATAAATTCCATTTCTCAAATTCTATTGCTCCAAAATTTGCACAAAAATATTCTTAAATCTTCTTACGCATAAATCAACCTAATTTGAATATTTCACAATTTTAGAAGCAAGCATCATATTTTTAGCATATTTAAAGCACATGAAATAAAGCACATAAAATCATATTTTGGGATGAATGACATGCTCATGATGCTATGCTTGATGAAAATGCTTATGCATTGCTTTGATAAGGCTAAGTGCATGCTTAACACCTAGGGTGTTACAGATGGGCTATGTCAGCTGAAAAATTAATAAGGATAATTATAAGGCGGAAAATAGGTCCATCGGCAATAATTTCATAGATAGTACTCTACCTTGAGGAGGTGCTATGCTTGTCCGAATCGAAGAGACTACCGATGCTATGATCGAACCTGCTAGATCGGCAGTCTGTTCATGTACATCGGTTAGTGTCCCTTCTGGCTGAGGTTCTTCTAGGTGAGGTTCTTTCGGCTGAGGTTCTTCTTGTGGCTGAGGTGGAGACGGTACTTGTTGTGTCTGAGCTTCTAGTGAAGAAGGGGATGATTCCACTTGAATCAGTGACCCTGGGGGAGGAGGAGGCGTTGTTGTTCTCTGACGCTTCGCTTGTGACTTGGTACTCTTGGGACCTTTCTCGTTGCTTGGCTGGACTAGGGGGCATCGGCAGTCGTTTTGGTACTTCTGGTCTTTGCCGATTTGCCTGTTTGCTGATATAACGATAAAAGTTTTATAAGTACAAGTGTAATAGAGTATTGATGAGGTTCTGGTTGAAATAGTAAAAAGTTACCTATGAAGTTCCCATGCCAGCCGATGTGTCCTGAAAATTGTGTAAATTTAAGAATGGAATCAGTATAAGTTGAAGAATTCAAGGATTTACCTTGAAAGCTTGTGCCAAAGCAGTGGCAGCTACCGACGGGGATGTTTTCGCTCGCCTGGTGGTGATTTTCTTGAAACGCACGCCCCGGTGCATTAAAGCCGCCAAACTCGGAGCGTTGTTGCCGATCAAAGAGACTGGGCCCGATGGAAGGAGTTCGATTGGCCTGCCATTTCTGCTAATTGATGGTGGTGTATCATCGATCTGTATAAAACAAAGAAATTAAGTTGCCGATAGAAAATTAAAGTGAAAGAATTGAAACATCGGTTAAAATACTTACACTATTATCGGGGACTTTGTATTTGGGGTCAATCATACCACGGTATGTGAGGGCCGATCTGCAGAACAAATGCTCTTTCCACTCCTCTCACCACTGTTTGTATGCCTGAGTAATGAAGAGAGCCGGGATCCAAGCCGATAGATCAACATCTGTATCGGCGTTCGGCAGAAGTTGAGCTATTCTAATCCACTCAAGATTGCTGGTGATGGTCTCCCTCGACTTTACCACATCGGCATAGCAAAGTCCAATCGGTAGCTGTCCAAAGGCTAGCTGACGAGCTAGTGCCGATGGATTGTAGAACTCATAGGTCAGATTGGAAGCTTTCCCACTACTAAAGAAATTTAATGGTATGGCCCTTGGGGTGATAATTGCCATCATCACATCACGGTCCTTGTTGAGAGTATCATTGAAGGGATGGAAAGTCAGGGGAAATTTGGTGTCTGGATCTTCATATGGCATCCATGCCCGTTGTTCTCTGGTCAGACCTTCATAGAGAGTCTGAAAGAATCGGCTAACCTGGTCTTCATTACCACCAGTGCTAGGTAAGACTATGGCAGCTTCGCCAAAGTTCAAGGGGGAACGAGTTGCTGAATCTTCTTCATCCAATTCATAATCCTCGGCTATGTCCCTAGGGAAGCGTTGTGCAAAGAGGTCGAATTCAAGGCGTTTGTGCATGTGGAGACTAAGCCACATGTTGATAAACCACCAAGGACCTCCTAAGTTTCCGATGGATTGACCTATCAGAAGTTTCTTGGCTACCTGGTGGAGGAGGTGATAAGCAGAGCGGGGCAAGTATCGGCCAAGAGTAAATCGGCCACCATTGGTTAATTTTTCTGCTGCTGATAAGTAAACAGAGGTTGGTCCTGCCGATCGGCCATAGAATACAAACTTATCCAACCACATATTTAGGAAAGTGGTCTGTTCCTTTGCACTGACAGGTCCTGTTTTTCGGTACTTCTGAATGTACCCAGACCAACTGCCGATAGCATGAGTTTCTACCTTAGAACTGGGTTTGGTGTCAAATATATGGCTGTTATCGGCAGTGGATATGTCTAAGCCGGTGAGCATGAGTACATCGGCAAGTGTAGGAGAAGCAGGGCCACGGCCAAACACAAAAGCATTGAGCGTGTCTGACCAAAAGTATGAAGCAGTAATTAACAGTAACTCATTCCTCTCCATATTGGCAAGAGACAATCTAATGCAGTGGTCTAACTTCCACTCGCCCCATTGAACCTCATTTGAATGGCTGACTCTCAGGAACCAATCCTTCCATCCCTTTGTAGGAGTGAGCCAGGAACTGAAGGCATCTTTCCATAGATCTAGGGAGAAGTTTTCAGCTCTAAAGGGGATTCTGTTTGTCTATGCGTTTATTGGATCGGTGGGATCTGGATTTCCTAGCGAGCCAAGACATTGGAGGTGAGGTTGATCGGTAGGAATTATGATCTTATCGGCCAAATCCTAAAAGTTTTTGAGGATAAAAGAAAGAACAAAAAGAAAAAAGGAGTATTCAGTAAAAGGAATTGCAGATGAACAGGAATACAACAAGAGTGCGGAAAAAGAAGGGTGGTAAACTGACCTCAGGAACGACAAAGTTGATGGCCATTTCCTCGCAAGGAAGAAGATCGAAGACTTGGTGGATTGGTTAAGAAGGCCTTTGTTGAAGTTCTTGGAATCCTCGGGTGGTGCCGCCGCTAGGAAAGTAGATTTTGGGCTGTAGAATGATAAGATGGAGGAGGAGTACCGGAGAAGGAAGTATTTATGGGACAAATCGGGCAGGGGCAAATCTGACTTATCTCTTTGCCGCATCCGTGAAATCCGAGGGTGTTCAGGTGGATATGGTAACTGTTCGCACGGTAATCAAGGGATTGCGCAGGTGATTTGACAGCAAGCGGTCATGATTTTGAAGATATTCCACTGTACAAGATCTCTTGGTCGGTTCATCGGCAGTTCCCTCTAACGGTAATATTGCCGATGGGCGCATAAAGTGGAGAGATTCGGTTCGGGAGGTTGAGGAATTCGAGGAATCTGCAGGAGAATCGGGCCAATGTTGTTTGGATTTAACGGCCGATTACCAAATTGGGAGAATTAATTGCGGAAAGGCATCATTACTGCAGAGAATTTCGGAGCATTAATGATTTTATACTCCGAAATTGGAGGCATGTGTTGACACCGTTTTTGACATGTATCTTTTGACGCGTACCTGGGGTTAGTAAAGTATAGATCGGTAGATGAAGCAATGGTAATTAGTCTACAGGGAAGTTGCCGATGAAGATAGTTGCCGATGGGGAAACAACTAAATGTGACTAAGTCCAGAGGTGGTGACGTGTTCATGCCGATGACCAGTATCAATGTTTGCCGATGGCCACAACAGGAGGTCTGCCGATGACTCTAAAGAAAAGCGTGGAGGTTGTCGATTGATCTCTGGCGACGCCCCGGTCAGCTACAAGGGGGTAGTTTTATGCTTTCCTTAGTCATTAGAATTCGTTTTGTGTACGGGTTCTGTTTAATTTGGAATTTCAGTCCTAGTCGTGTCTGGTTGTAGCTCTTTGGACAGGGTATAAATGTAGACCCTAGGGCAATGTAATGAGATATTAATCAATCAATCAAACACAAGTTTTTACTCATATTCTAGCATCTACTTTTTCGATGACTTCGTCATATTTTCTTTTTACTACGAGTTCTTAGGAATTAGTCGAGTCAAACTCGACGCGTTCTCAAGTTTCGCATGAGCACCTCTTGGCCGTGACATCCGGGCGCATCGCTGTTGTCGGGACCAAAGTGTTCGAGTTACCACCTTTGTCGATTGTAAGGTCAAATCGGCTGGCACGCCTTAACGTTTGAATCGGGTATTAGCCCTTTGTGTTTGTAGATCAGCTTTTGCACCAACAGTATTCAAGGGTTATCGTTTTTAATCCCGTATGAGGGCGTAACAAATGCATCTAGCTTGGTTTGTAGCATTATCACTTATTGAGATGCATAGGTAGACATAGTCTAATCAGGGGTCACGGCAGGCTCTTAAAATATGGATAGTGGACACACTCATCGGGGCAACCTCAAGGAACAAAGAAAAAATAAGGAAATAAAAGAAATAAAGAACAACTACTTGAGCTGGCATTGATCTTATATAACTATGCAAAGAATTGTTAGTAGAACATCTAATCAATATAACTAGAGTTAGAACTAAGTCTGAGGCTCTGGGAGATCCCCGCAGCCGGACATCCAGCCGATAGGGACTTTACAGAACTCCTACCGGAATACCTGATCGTGGGGGAATACCAGGGATGACAGGGCTATCACTACCCTGCCACCTACCCCTCTACCCAAAAGATACCCTCACATCCGCTAATCTCCGCATACCCGAGCACCTCGCTCGTGAAATGGAAACGACTCCTAGCCTCCCGGGACCCCAACCCTTCGGATTGACAGGCTCGGCTAAGAGTGGCCATCACATCCCAACGAACCATTACTCGAATCCTAATCCTTTGTCTATTCATACTAATTCGATGAATGACGAAGAACAAGGATGAACACATCAAGAACATAGCACAAGAACTAAGAACTAGTTCATATACTATGAACAAGATATGAACATAACTATACTCTAGTCCAATTGGATAATCATATAAATAAGATAAGAACATGCTCATGGAGGAGAACTGAATTGTATTCATACCAAGAAGCTCTAAGATCCTCCAAGGAGACAAGCTCTGCTTGCTAGCTTTGCCTTGCTCTACTACTGAATCTAAACTAAAGAACAAGTGTACAAATGTGAGGTGTATTGCTCCAAATGATGGTGTGTGTTGAATGGTGTGGAGCCATCTATTTATAGCCCAACAAGGAAGGTTCATGGCAATCTAAATTTGGTACGAGGTGAAACTGTCCTATGCATACCGCCATGCAACCTCCTAAAAAAGGTGGGACCGAGTTGCCGCCACGTGGGGTGCACCCGCACCAGGGTGCGGCCGCACCACTGGTGGGCCCCCTTGGCCACCGTCTTCGTGTGGTCGGTTCATCTCTGGGCCCCCCTGGGCACCGCCTTCGTATGATCCAGTTTGGTGTTTTGGTGGGCTTTTCCATTTATCTTTGATTTGCGCCTTTTCTGAATACGCTTTCTTGAAGTGTGCTTTTGCGTCTTTCCACGAGTCATACTTGAATTTGATATTTGCAACAAAACTTGTGGAAAGGTTAGTTCAAAGCCCTACCATCTATTTATTTTATTTATTAAAGTGATGTTTATAATTATAAGATAAGGGGTACCAACAACCGTGTCGACGGGCTCAGGAGTCGGTGCCTTGACGACAGCTCCTGTGTTGAGGTCGACAGACGGCTCGAGAAGATCTCTTGAGAACGCGTCTGGCGGGATAGTGCCTCGAGTGGATGTGATCTTGGCAAGCTCATCAACCACTTCATTGTATCGTCGGGCGATGTGGTTGAGCTCGAGGCCATGGAACTTGTCTTCCAGCATGCGCACTTCTTTGCAGTAAGCCTCCATTTTTGGGTCGTGACAGCTCGAGGCTTTCATGACTTGGTCGATGACTAGCTGAGAATCACCTCGGACATCGAGGCATTGGACCCCGAGTTCGATAGGGATCCTTAACCCGTGGACGAGGGCCTCGTACTCTGTGACATTGTTAGACGCCGCAAAATGTATTCAAATTACAGACCTCATGTGGATGCCAAGAGGCGTGATGAATAGCAAGCCTGCCCAAGCTCCCATCTTCATGAGCGACCCATCGAAGTAGATCGTCCAGAGTTCAGCCTGGACCTAAGCAGGTGGGAGCTGGGTGTCTGTCCATTCTACGATGAAGTCCGCCAGTGCTTGGGACTTGATGGCTTTGCGAGGCGCATATGTGAGGGCCTCCCAGTGGAAAGGACAAGACCATTTGGCGATCCTCCCATTGGCCTCTAGATTCTAGATGATCTCGCCAAGTGGAAAGGACGAGACCACCGTGATCGGATGCCCAAGAAAATAGTGTTGCAGCTTGTGTCGAGCGAGAATGACCATAGATAAGTTTTTGGATTTAGGGTATCATACCATTGTTTCTGAGAGCACCTCGCTGATGAAGTAGACCGGCCACTGGACCAGGAGCGCGTGCCCCTCCTTTGGCCTTTCAACCACTACAGCTGTGCTAATGACCTAGGTCATTGCCGCAACGTCGAGGAGCAGAGGTTCTACGGTTCGAGGGGGCACTAGGATCAGAGCAGTGGTCAACATCCTCTTAAGCTTGTCGAGAGCTTATTCAGCCACGACGGTTCACGCAAAGCGCCTAGCTTTCTTCAAGAGCTGGTATAGTGGCAGCGCTTTTCCCCCCAGCCGTGAGATGAAACGGCTAAGTGCCGCCAGACATCCCATCACTTTTTGTACGCCCTTGACGTCTCGAATCGGCCCCATCATGGTGATGGCTATGACTTACAGGTGGTTGACGTCCCGCACCAAATCATTACAGGTGGTTCCCGAGACGAATGCTAGAATGACGTCATTGTCGGAGATGTGCGGGAGCTCCGTGCGCTGCTTGGAAAAGCATCAAGCGTACTCTCGGAGGGATTCTCTAGATTTTTGCTTGCACTTGCTGAGCTCCCATGAATTGCCGGGGCGAATGTAGGTCCCTTTAAAGTTTCCCTCAAACACCCAGACTAGGTTGGTCCAGTCGTGGATCTAGTTGGTAGGGAGTTCCTCGAGCCACCTACGGGCGGTGTCGGAGAGGAAAAGTGGGAGCTACCGGATGATGGCTCGACCGTCCCGTCGAGCGCGTCCCAGCTGGCATACCAGCCAGAAATCTGCCAGCCATAGTTCTGGCTTGGTTTGGTTGTTGTACTTGGCGATGGTCCGGGTTTGGAACGAGCTTGGTAGTAGCATACTGCGTATCACTCTGCTGAAGACTCGAGGGCTCAGGGCCTCTGGAGCCATCCGATCCTCATCACTGTCGTAGCGTCCGCCATGGTGGGCGCTGTAGCCCCACTCCTCAACATCACCGTGTTTGTGGTGGCGATGCTCGTTGATGTCATGTCGAGCATCGTGAGGCCCTCGATTATCGACGAGACGCTCCTGGATCGGCACCATCTTCTTGCCTCAAGGCGGTGGCTCCTGGCGAACCGACACTTCCCTCTCATTTCAAGCTGGCTCAGGGCGCCTCTCCATGGCTACTCCTCGACGTCGAGAGGCTGAGCTTTCAGCCTGTTGGGCTGCTGCTACGTAGAGCAAGCCCTGCACTTCATCTCGTATGCGTCGTGCTTGGGAGTTTGATGGATCAGGCATGTTACGTAGCAGCATGGTTGCTGCCATGATGTTTTGACCAGCTCGTGGGAAGCGGCTGATGAGCTGCTCAGGCTCTTGATGCCCAATAATCTGGCGGTACACGTCTCGAGCGCGTCAACGCGCGCCCCCACCATGCAGGTGCGGTTGGTCTTGCTCGAGGGCCCGCTCTAGTTGGTTGAGGCATGCTCGGTCTTTTGTCAAGCTTGGCCTTCAGCTCGCATAGTTGTGCAAGTTGCGCAGCCCTGTAGTCTTGAGGGGGCGGGTCCACCTGCCCATCATTCCCAGGTGTCCTGGGGTTTTCTCCTGCCACCGAAGCCCGAACAGTGGCGGCGGTGTCCTCCATATCATCAGTGGTGGCCATAGCTCTGTCGACGTTGAAGCACTCCCTCATGGGGTCACAGCTGTCGAACTCGAAGTCGGGATCTGGCTTAGTAGTATAGAAGCATCCGTGCCCCTCCTCCACCAACTGCTGCCTAAGTGTGGTGAGGGTGTAACACCCGAGTCCCAAACATCGTGGCCTACGTATCTGGGGAAGGCCTAGACATTCTGCCACCTGCAGAGCTTCTTGCCGCATCTCCATGCTGCGTGGGAGGGCTAGTGGCCGCTCCACGCACATGCTGGCACCTGGACATATTGTCCTGGCGAGCGACGTTGCAGCATTGTCCAAAGCGAATGGGATCATCTGTCTAGTGGAGAACAATCCTAGCGGCAACAGGGCGGATGGCGGCGATGGTGCACGGGGTATGCTGTCCCTTGGTGCCGTCGAGTGGCCGCTTCGCTGGTTAGCCGTCGTGACTGAGTCTTGGTGCGCGGAGCTGTCGGCCCTTCCACTAGGAGATTTGTCTGTCCTGCACGTGGCGTCGATCACGTAGCAGCAATCGGGCGGAGGCGAGGTTGATCGCGCCTCCTCTTAGGCGAGGAAGCATGATGGTGAGGTCACCGTGGGGCCTTTGATCGTGTGGGCATGATGTGAGCCCCTCCCGCTCCTTTGACTGAGAGCAGGATCATGTCGTAGCCGAAGCTGGTGGACATCAACTCAAGGCTCTCGAACTAGATCACAGTGGAGCGCGGGATCGGCGAGACATGAGTGGCCATCTAGAAAAATATGGGATATATCAGTGTCGAGGATAGCAATAAGGGGTACCCCAACCAACATCCATAATGGAGGGATTCGTAAACAAATCGAGACTCTAACTCGATGCTCTGACTTACATAAGTAATCGCCTAGGTTCGATGTCGACCATGGCCTTGAACACGAAAACAAGGTCCTGCGAATCGACAGGGGTTTGACTAACTGTGACTGTCGAATACGGAAGTGGCTCGAGCGAATTGATGGGCCCCGAGCGCAAATGCGCCTCCCGCCGCCTGTCGCGGGTACGAAAGCCAGGGCATTCAAAGCGTCTGCCATGCTCCCACCTAACCTGACAATCACGGGAAGCGTGATAGGGAACAAGCACCCGTCAAATTCCCACTTTTTCCAGCTTTATCCCCCAAGACGGACAAACGTACGAGTCAGCACAGAGTAGTAGACGTGATCTCCCATCACGGCACCCCTCGAGATGCATGAAGTCAGTGCTCCACACAGCGAGGCCACTCGTACGACCTGACCCTCGAGCAGACATGCTCCTTCCTAGGAAAGGATTAGGCGATGGAAGTTAACACTTCAACCACCCCAGACGTGACTGCTGCCATGACGTACAAGCGTGCTCGCACCTAAGCCAATCAAAGACGATGTACAGGAGCTGAATTCAGGAGTGCACGCGCCATCATTACTAAAGTACGCTGTAACAAGACGGCTCGAGGGCACGCCGGTATGGAGGCCTCGAGTAGGTCAGCGCGCCATACCCCTATCAAGGCTTATTCTAACTCCTACACTCTGTAACCTAGGTCTCCCCTTGGAACTATAAAAGGGGACACACAGGACAATATACGCATCCGACACAAAGCATAACTCGTAGAACACAGTTCACATACCACCATCGGCAAAGACTTAGAATCCTTGGCTACATCTGCATGTATTCACCACTGTACAAGCACTTAGGTGCAAGATAATACAAAATCCCCTCCACCGCTGGATGTAGGGCCTTCTCTTGCCTGAACCAGGATAAATCTCTGTGTCATTCTTGCATCACCATCCAGAAGAGGGAGCACGCACACAAATTCACTCATTTGTGTTACCCCCGGGGTCAAAACACCGACAGTTGGCGCACCAGGTAGGGGTCCTACGTGTTATCGCCGATTTCCCATCTTCTTATGGATGGTCACTCACGTCTCCCCGATCCCATGCTCCACTGTGATTTGGTTTGGGAGCCTCGTGTTCATGTCCACCAGCTTCGGCTACGACAAAGGCGTGGGCAGCATCGTGCCCACATGATCAAAGGCTCCTAGAGAGGCTCGTATCGTGCCCACACGATCAAAGGCTCCGAGACGGCCTCGCCACCACGCTTCCCCACCTAAGAAGAGGCATGGGCAGCATGGCCACCACCCCACCGCCGCTGCGCGATCACCACATCATGCGAGGCGGGCAGCAGAGCAGGAGCCAGCGGCCCCACGTGCCACGGTCATGGGTACGACGACCCAGCATCAAGACGGCCGTGCGACAGCGTCAGGCCGTAGCGTGCCTCGCGCACAATCACCTCCGTCCGCACTGCTACCACTCGGTCTGTTCGCCACCAGGCGCACACACCCATTTGACTTAGACAGCACCATGACGTCACTCGCCAGGGCAATATGCCTGGGTGCCAGGACATATGTGGAGCGACCACTGGTCCTCCCATACGACGCCGAGACACGGCAGCAAGCTCAGCAAATGCCCAAGCAGCCAGATTTTTCATAGGTGCACGGGCTTCGACGCCTAGGACCTAGGCGGTACACCATCACCTCGCTCAGGCAGCAGTGGCGGAGGAGGGACAGGGATGTTTCTACACCGCCGAGCTAGATCCCGACTCTGAATCCGACAGTTACGACCCTACATGGGAGTGCTTTAATATCGATGGGGCCCTGGCTAACATAGACGACACACAGGACGCCGCCACCGGTGGACGAGCCCCCGCAGCAAGGGAAGATCCCAGGACACCTGGGAATGATGGGTAAGTCGACCTAGAACGACAAAGCCGCGCAACTTGTGCAACTGCGAGTGCTCAAGGCTAAGCTTGACGAGGATCGCGAGTGCCTCACCCAACTCGAGAGGGCTCTCGAGCGAGACCAACCGCACCCGCATGGCGGGAGCGCACGTGGTCGTGCTCGAGAGGTGTATCAACAGATCGTCGGGGACGAGGAGCTAGAACCACTCGTTAACCACTTGCCTCGAGCTGGCCAGAATATTGTAGCAGCAACCATGCTCCTACGTAACATGCCTGAGCCCTCAAACTCCCAGGCATGATGCATTCGAGATGAGGTGCAGAGTCTGCTCCGCGTGGTGGTGGCGCAACAAGTCAAGAGCTCGGCCTCTCGACGTCGAGGAGCGGCCATAGAAAAATGCGTCGAGCCATCCCAGAATGAAATGGAGGCATCTGTTCATTAGGGGCCACGCCCCTTGAGGTAGGAAAAAGTTGCCCGTCCTGGAGTGCCTCGTCGACAATCGAGGGCAGCACGATGCTTGACATGATATCAATGAGCATCGCCGCCGCCGACATGGGGATGTGGAGGAACGCGGCTACAGCGCTCACCGCGGTGGGCATTACGATAGCGACGAGGACGGAATGATGCTAGAACCGCCAGGCCCTCGAATCTTCAGCAGGGCAATCCACAGCACGCCACTGCCAAGCCCATTTCGACCCCCAACCAGCATCGCCAATTACAATGGCGAAACCAAGCCAGAATTGTGGTTTGCGGACTTTCGGCTGGCATGCTAGTTGGGAGGCGCTCGAGGGGACGATCGAGCAATTGACAGTCCTTAAGTATCAAATTTAATTATCAAACAAACAAAGAAAAGGATCCAAATGCAACCAACATCCAGACTTAGGGTTTTATCTGACAAAATTCCACGAGTTTTGGTGTTTGTCTATTTGTACAGGGGGTTATCAGGAATTATGGAAGAAAGGCCCACACGTCGGGTTTACATAGAGATATTAACGTGTCGCGCAGTTATCCTACATCTAGAAAAGTCCAGAAGCCACGGGAACGAACGGGAGACCGGACGGGCTTGGGGGCAATCAACTTCAATCTCGCGGATCATGCTCCACCGACCTAAAGGATCAAGGAAAACCGTGCGATTAATGTCGGTTTGATCCAACAGCCCATGTTCACTTGGAAGGACTATATAACCAGACCCCCTGGCCCCTGGAGGAAAGGACCTCAGACCCCTAATTCATTATTCATCTTGGGAGAAGAAGCCTCTGATCAAGCCCTAGAGCCACCACATCAATTAGATCTCTAGTTTAGCATAGCTACATAGGATTAGAACTAGACGGAGTCAATCTTTGATTAGTTTCCGGATCTGTCAGGAGGATTCTTGGTAATTCTCTACTGTTCTTCAATTGTTCATCTTTGTTCTTCAATATTATGAATATGACATTGTTCTACTTCAATATATCGATTATGACTTTGCTCTACTTGTGTATATTCACAATTATATTGTTCTTAGTTTATCATAGTTATATGCTTGTCTTAGTTAGATTGGGATTATATACATGTTTAGGATCGTATAGCGTTTATCCATGTGTACAGTGGGTAAATGATAAGTATTGTGTAGGCGTGGTGCCTATAGCGTATTTATCTGCGATTGTACCCTGTATGCTAGATCGCAAGGTAGTTCGTGGTAGTGACAGCTCCATTGATTCTTATATAGTCCCCCTCTCGTGTATAGGGCTGGCAGAGCAACATTATTACAAGGGACTGATTGCTATGTTTCTCATATTCCTTGATAATGTCACTATTCATTGGTGTAGTCCTGTTGTTGATGCAAAAGCTGATCTGCAAACACAAAGGGCTAATACCCGATTCAAACGTTAAGGCGTGCCAGCCGATTTGACCTTACAATCGTCAAAGGTGGTAACTTGAGCACTTTGGTCCCGACAACAGCGATGCGCCCGGATGTCACGGCCAAGAGGTGATCACACGGAACTCGAGAACACGGCGAGTTTGACTCGACGAATTCCTAAGAACTCGTAGTAAAAAGAAAATATGACGAAGTCGTCGAAAAAGTAGATGCTGGAATATGAGTAAAAACTAGTGTTTGATTGATTGATAGATAGATCATTACGTTGCCCTAGGGTCGACATTTATACCCTGTCCAAGGAGCTACAACCAGACACGACTAGAATTAGAGTTCCAAACTAAACGGAATTCGTATACAAAATGAACTCTAATAACTAAGGAAAATATTAAACTATCCCCTATAACCGACCGGGACACTGCCACGAATAAATCGGCAACCTCCGTTCTTTTCTTCAGAGTCATCGGCCGACTACCTATTACAGCCATCGGCAAACATCGGCACTGATCATCGACATGAATACGTCACTAAATCTGGACTTAGTCATATTCGGTTGTTTCCCCATCGACATCAACCTTCATCGGCAACTCCCCTGTAGACTAGTCACCATTGCTCCATATGCCGATCCACGTTCCATTAACTCCAGGTGCATATCAAAATATACGTGACCAAAAATCAGTGTCAACACATGCCTCCCAATTTCGGAGTATAAAATCATTAATGCTCCGAAATTCTCTGCAGTAATGACGCCTTTCCGCAATTACTTCTCCAATTTGGCAACCAGCCACCAAATCTAAACAACCTTAGCCCGATTCTCCCAGATTCCTCAAATTTCTCAACCTCTCGAAGCGAACCTCCCGACTTATGCGCTCATTGGCAATATTACCGTTAGAGATAACTGCCGATGGACCCACCAGGTGATCTTGCATAGTAAAATATCTTCAAAATCATGACCGCTTGCTGTCAAATCACCTGCGCAATCCCTTGATTATTGTGCGAACAGTTACCATATCCATCTGAATACCCTCGGATTTCACGGATGCGGCAAAGATATAAGTCAGATTTGCCCCTGCCCGTTTTGTCCTATAAATACTTCCTTCTCCGGTACTCTTTCTCCATCTTGTCATTCTACAGCCTCAAATCCACGTTTCTGGCGGCGGCATTGCCTGAGAACTCCAAGAACTCCAGCAAAGGCTTCCTCTACCAATCTTCCAAGTCTTCGATCTCTTCTCTTCCTTGGGAAGAAATGGCCATCAACTTCATCGTTCCCGAGGTCAGTCTACCATCCTTCTTTTATACTTTTACTGTACTCCTGTTCATCTACAAATCTTGTTACTGAGTACTTTTTCTTCCTTTTATGTTCTTTCATCCTCTATCTCTTTAGGAGTTGGCTGATAAAATTGTTATTCCTACTGATCAACCTCACTTTCAGTGCCTTGGTCCATAGGAAAACCCAGATCCTACCGATCTGATAAACGCAGAGACAAATAGGATCCCTTTTAGAGCCGAAAACTTCTCCTTAGATCTGTGGAAAGATGCTTTCCGTTCCTGGCCCAGTCCCACGAAAGGATTGAAAGACTGGTACCTGAGAGTCAGCCATTCAAATGCAGTTCAATAGGGTGAGTGGAAATTAGACCAATGCATCCGATTATCTATTGCCGATATGGAGAGGAACGAGTCGTTGCTGATAGCTGCCTCGTATTTTTGGTCAGACACACTGAATGCTTTTGTATTCGGCCATGGCCCTGCTTCACCTACTCTTGCCGATGTACTCATGCGCACTGGCTTAGACATATCCACTGCCTATAACAGTCATCTGTTTGACACCAAGCCCAGTTCTAAGGTAGGGACTCGCGCTATCGGCGGTTGGTCTGGATATATTTAGAAGTACCGAAAAATAGGATCTGTCGGGGAAAGAGAGCAGCCAATTTTCTTGAACATGTGACTGGATAAGTTTGTATTCTGTGGCCGATCAGCGAGGCCAACCTCTGTCTATCTATCGGCAACGGAAAGACTGGCCAATGGTGGCCGATTTCCTCTTGGCCGATATTTGCTCGACTCTGTTTATCACCTTCTCCATCAGGTAGCTAAGAAACTCCTGCTAGGCCAACCCATCGGTAACTTAGGGGGACCCTGGTGGTTAATCAACATGTGGCTTAGTGTCCACATGCATAAGCGCCTTGAATTCAACCTCTTTGCACAGCGCTTCCCCAGAGGTATAGCCAAAGATTATGAGCTGGATGAGGAGGAATCGGCAACTCGCTCCCCTCTGAACTATGGTGAAGCTGCCATAGTTCTACCAGGTCCCGGTAGTAATGAAGACTAGGTTAGCTGATTCTTTCAGACTCTTTATGAGGTTCTGACCAAAGAACAACAGGCATGGATGCCTTATGAGGATCCAGACACCAGATTTCCCCTGGCTTTTCATCCCTTTGATGATGCTCTCAACAAGGACCATGATCTGATGATGGCAATTATCACTCCGAGGGCTATACCAGTGAACTTCTTTGGTAGTGGGAAAGCTTCCAATCTCACCTACGAGTTCTACAATCCATCGGCATTGGCCCATCAATTGGCCTTCGGACAACTGCCGATTGCGCTCTGCTACGCCGATATAGTGAAACCAAGGGAGATCATCACCAGTGGTCTTGAGTGGATCAAAATAGCTCAACTCCCGGCCAATGCTGATACATCAGATATTGACTTATCAGCTTGGATCCCAGCTCTCTTCATCACCCAGGCGTACCAACAATGGTGGGCAGAGTGGAAGGAGCGTTTGTTCTACAGATCGGCTATTACATACCCCAGTATGATCGACTCCACGTACAAGGTCCCTGAGAACACTGTAAGTCTCCAACCGATACCTCAATCCCATTACTTTTGTTTTTATCAGCAACATACTTCCTCTGTTTTATACAGGTCGACGATACTCCACCGTCAGTCAGCAGAAGCGGCAAGCTGATCGAACTCCTCCCATCGGGCCCGATCTCTTTGATCGGCAACAATGCACCAATTTTAGCGGCCTTAATGGACCGGGGTGTGCGCTTCAAGAAAATCACCACCAAGCGGGCCAAGACATCTCCATCGATTGCTGCTGCTGCTTTGGCGCAAGTTTTCAAGGTAGAAAGTCTTTACCTCTTCAATTTATACAGATTCCATTCTATACTTACACGGCCTTTTCAGGATACATCTGCTGCCATGGGAACTTCATCGGTAATGTTCACTGTCTCAACCAAAATTCCATCAATACTCTGTTACACTTGTACTTATGAAACTTTTATCGTTGTATCAGCAAATTGGCAAATCAGCGAAGACCAGAAGTACCAATACAACTGCCGATGGCCCCCAGTCCAGCCAACTAAAGAGAAAGGGTCCCAAGAGTACTAAGTCAGAAGCAAAGCGTTAGAAGACAGCAGCTCTTCCTCCTCCACCTCCTCCAGGGTCACCGATTCATGTGGAGTCGTCCCCTTCTTCACCAGAAGCTCAGACACAACAAGCACCGTCTCCACCTCAGCCACAAGAAGCACCTCAGCCAGAAGAGACATCAGCCGATGTACATGAGCAGAACACCGATCCAGTGAGTTCAATCATAGCATCAGTAGTTTCTTCGATCTAGACAAGCATTGCACCCCCTCAGGGTAAGGTTTTGTCCATAAGATTATTTGCCGATGGATTTTTTTAAACTTGCAACACTCATTATTATCATTATATCATTTTTAGCTGACATCATTCCATCGACAACTCCAGCCGATCAACCCATTGTACCATCAGCTTCAGCTAGCCAGAGGCAAGAAATTGCCCTGAAACAAGTAAGTCACCTGATTTCTATCTTTCATCACTAGTACATGATCATCAAATAACTTATTTTATTTTCTTTCCAGGAACAAGATTCTCCCGACAGCCTGTTCTCCTTTGCCATTGAAATTTCTAACGATGAAGGCGAGGAAGCAAGCTCTTCTCAAGCATTTGGGATTTCATCAGCAGAAATCAGAGCAAAGCTGGAAGATCTGTTGGCCCTGCTTCATTAGGACACAACTCAACTGGTTGATGACTCTGATCCAGCTAAGGTTCTGTTTATGGTTCTTAGAGGCCAAATCCCTGCCGATGCCGAGGAGACTCTTTTTCAGGCTGCACACTTAGAAAGCCGCCAGCTTCAGTATCAAAAGGCTGTCCAACGCCTTGCCGATAGAGCCACTCATGCCCAGCTCTCAGAGGAGGTAATGAAAGTGAAGCACCTTGCCGATGAGAAACACAAGAGCAACGGCATTCTAAAATCCTTCGGAGATATGCTGAAACAAAAGATCTCCGATCTATCGGCAAAGAGGGAAGCCCTATTGGTAGAGCTTAAGCAAGTAGAAGAGGTTGTGTCCCAAGCTCAACAAGAAGAAAGTCAACTGCCTGAAATGATCAAGACCCTCGAACAAGAGCGAAATACTCAAGCCCGCAAGGCATTGCAGATGCAGAAGAAGCTGAAACCAGTGGAGGGTTCTGCCGATGAAGACATCAAGGAGATAGAAGAAGCCGATCAAATCCGTTTGCGTGCTATATCGGCGATCCAAGCTCTGCTGAACGTATGAGCTTCTCATTGGCGGCGTGTTTTGCTCTTTCTTCAAAAACTGCTGATTATTTTGGTCTAGCCGATAGGACTGTTATCGGCATCTTTTGAAACATCGTATTTAGTCCGAGATACAATTTGATCGAGCCGATAGGAATGTTATTGGCACCTTAAGCTTTCACGCATCGACCCATATGCTTGGGTAATATTTCTTTAAGTACTTTTCATTCAATGCTCTAGGAAATTCGACTCCTTCGAGAGTTTCCAAAATATAGGCATTACCAGGAGCAGACCGATTTATCCGATAAGGACCTTCCTAATTGGGAGACCACTTGCCACACTTTGAACTTTTAGTCACAATCGGCAATATCAGCTTCCATACCAAATCTCCATCGGCAAACTCCTTAGCCATTACCTTTTTATCATACCACTTAGCGACCCTCTTTTTATTTTTGTTTATACTTATCAAAGCTTTGAGCCAATCTCCTGCTAAATCATCTATCTCATCTTTCATCAAAGTAGCATAGTCATCGGCAGTCAACTGATCTTGGAAAGATAGTCACCTAGATCCAATCTTAATTTCCCATGGTAGTACTGCATCGTGCCCGTATACCAACTGATATTGTCAAACTTTGGTCGACCCATGACAAGCCATCCGATATGGCCACAAAGCTTCATTCAACAATGTATGCCACCTCCTAGGATTTTCCTCAATCTTCCGTTTGATAAGTTTAATAATTCCTTTGTTAGATGCCGATTGGCTTGAGCATACTGAGGAGAAGAATTCAACACTTTAATTCCCATACCAACTGCAAATTCATCAAACTCTCCTGATGTAAACATAGTACCCTGATCGGTAGTACTCGTTTGAGGAATACCAAATTGGTAAATAATATGATCTTTCACAAAATCAATCATATTGGCCGATGTTACTTTCTTCAAAGGAATAGCTTCAACCCACTTGGTGAAATAATTAGTGGCAACTAAGATGAATTTATGCCCTTTGCTTGATGGTGGATAAATCTGGCCGATCAAATCAATAGCCCATCCCTAGAATGGCCAAGGTTTAATAATGGGATTCATAGCCGATGCGGGTGCCCGTTGAATATTGCCAAACTTTTGACATCCTTGACATCCTTTGAAATATTTAAAGCAATTGTTGACGGTCCTTAAGTATCAAACTTAATTATCAAATAAATAAAGAAAAGGACCCAAATGAAATCAACATCTATACTTAGGGTTTTATCTGACATAATTCCACGAGTTTTGGTGTTTGTCTATTTCTGCAGGGGGTTATCAGGAAATATGGAAGAAAGGCCCACATGTCAGGATTACGTAAAGATATTAACGTGCTGCGCAATTATCTTACATCTAGAAGACTCCAGAAGCCACGAGACCGAAGCGGAGGCGAAACGGGGCCAGACCCTGGGCAGCCGCCCAGTTGGTCAGGGCGCCCGCCCTGCCCCTGAGTCCAATCAGGACTCTGCTTTGCGGGAGATCTCCACCGACCTAAAGGATGAATCTAAACCATACAATCTATGTCGGTTTGATCCAAGGGCCCATATTCACTTGAAGGGACTATAAAACTAGACCCCCTGGCCCCTGGAGGAGAGAGCCTCTCAACCCTAATTCATTGTTCCATCAAGGGAGAAGAAGCCTCTGATCAAGATTAGAGCCACCACATCAATTAGACATCTAGATTAGCATAGCTACATAGGATTAGAACTAGAAGGAGTCAATCTTCGATTGGTTTCCGGATCTGTCAGGAGGATTCTTGGTAATTCTCTAATTGTGCTTCTAATTGCTTTCTAATTATCTTTGTTCTTCAATACTATGAATATGACATTGTTCTACTTCAATATATTGCTTATGACTTTGCTCTACTTGCTTATATTCAAGATTATATTGTTCTTAGTTTATCATAGTTATGTACTTGGCTTAGTTAGATACGATCTATATACATGCTTAGGATCGTATAGCGTTTATCCATCGGATCCATGGGTAAATGATAGATATTGTGTAGGCGTGGTGCTTATACCGTATTTATCTGCAATTGTACCCAATATGCCAGATCGTGGGGTGGTTCGTGATAGTGACAGCTTCATTGATTCTTATATAGTCCCCCTCTCATGTACTGGGCTGGCAGAGCAACATTATTACAGGGGAGTGATTGCTATGTTTCTCATATTCCTTGCTAATATCACTATGCATGGGCGTAGTCTTATCTCACAATGATTGCTAAGTATGCTTGCACTAACTATGATAATGCTAGACTATATAGTTGAGAATAACTTAGGGAATATTCTTGTAGTTCGTTCTAATACCATGCTAATGACTTTCTAGAGTATCTAATTGAGGTGCTTATCATATTTATTATGTGGCTAGATCAGATTAGTTATCTTTGTCACTATTATTATTTCATATATCCTTTATGTGACACTTATCCCTGTATGAAGAGTTAGATATAATGTTCTCAATTATACATGCAATGATAGATGCTCAATCTCATATTCTATTCTGTAATCAATATTGATGATTGCTAATCCCTTCCCAGTGGTAAAAATATAAATAACGATACCTGGAATACTTCCCGGTTAAAATGCTGCATCGGTATTAATCTGTGCGCTTGCAGATCCCATTCATTATTTATTTAGAAGAGCAATTGCATATTTCAATACCGCGTCTCTCATGTCATGCTAGGGATGACAACTTGGCTTAAGTGGTGTGAGGGATAGGTTTGGCACTTTTGGCACCGTTGCTAGATTTAGAACTTAGTCTACTTTTAGTAATGATGTTAAGAATACCCAACAAGCATTTTTGGCGCCGTTGCCAGGGAAGGTTGATTACTAATCAGGAATGGAATAAAAGATTTTGAGTTATCATTCGCATCACTAATATGATTGAGCTTATCTATTCTCTCATACAGTTTTACCCCGATATTTTTCTATTTTATCTTATGCAGGGGAATGTATGAATAGAAGACATCTTCCAGGAAATTTTGTTGACAATCCCAAAGCATTATTCAAGAAGACGAGAGCCAAGCTAAAGAAATCATCAACACTTCAGCAAGAAGCTTCATCCAATCAAGAAGATCACCGGAACTTGTCTTCAGAGTTCGAAGCCATGGCGAACAAATCGATCCGCGAGTTCTCACCTCCCATTACGGACAACATCCGCACTGGACCTGCTGCAGAGATCGATGGCAACTTTGAGCTCAAGCCTGGACTTATCAACATGGTGCAATCCAACCAGTTCTGTGGGAAGGCACACGAAGATGCTAGTGCTCATTTATAACACTTCCTGGAGATTTGCAACACATTCACCATACAAGGAGTTTCCAAAGATGCTATACTACTTCGCCTCTTCCCATTCTCACTGTTAGGAAGAGCGAAGCAGTGGTTCTACGCTACAAAGGAGAAGAATACTACGTGGGCACTCTGCTCAACAAACTTCCTGGCTAAGTTCTTTCCCATGGGCAAGACCAATGCTCTCCGTGGGAAGATTACAAGTTTTCAGCAACAAAATGATGAATCTATTCCAGAAGCATGGGAGCGCTTTCAAGACTACATCCTAGAATGTCCCCATCATGGAATGGAGAGTTGGCTATTGATGCAGACATTTTATCATGGGCTCGGCAACAGTGCCCGAGAGACCATGGATGCTGCAGCTGGAGGAGCATTCTTATCACTTACTATACCACAAGCCACAGCTCTTGTGGAGAAGATGGCGTCCAACCAAAGCTGGAATGAAGAGAGGACCCAGACACGCAAGAGAGGTGGAGGTATGCATCAGCTGAAGGAGGTAGACATGCTGTCTGCAAAGCTAGACCTGTTCATGAAGAAGCTCGACGATAGAGCTGGAGACAAGAAAGAAGTTATGCACATCTACGACTCTCACATGACTTGTGAGGAGTGTGGAGACACTGGACACTCAGGCAATCACTGCCCTGAGATGCTTGAGGATGTGAACTACATCAACAACAACAACTACTACTACTACAACCGTCCTCAACAAAATCAAGGTTGGAATCAACAGAGGCCTAACTACTCAGGTAATTATGAAGGTAACAATTCTTACAACAATAATAATAATTTTCCACCTTTGAGAGAGTTAGTATCTAATCAAGGAAAGCTAATGGATAACCTATCTAAGAAATTGGCATCTAATGATAAAATGCTAGAAAATATAAATAATAGAATGGATAATTTCTCTACTGCCATCAAGAATCAAATTAGCTTTAATAAAATGATTGAATCCCAATTAAATCAAATAGCTGCTGCTGTTCCTACTACTAACCCCGGTATACCATCACAACCAGAAGGATTAGAATCTGCAAATCTTGTAGACATGTTTGATGCAGGTAATTGGAGTAACCCCGTCACTGAATTTTCTACTGACCTTCTGCCGGTCAAGAGAGGCGATCCAGGACGCCCCGTCATCCCGATCTCTATCGGCATGGTGGATATCCCAGAAGCACTCTGTGACTTTGGCTCCAGTGTCAACATTATACCCAGGGTACTCTATGAGAAATTCTTTACATATCCTTTATTAGAGACAACCATGTGTTTGCAGTTTGCAGATCAGACGATAACTTTCCCAAACGGAATAGTGAGGAACCTTTGTGTCCGAGTTGGTACCTTGTATGCCCCAGCAGACTTCGTAGTGGTAGAGACCGGAAATGATGAGAGAGCACCTATCATCCTAGGGAGGCCATTCTTGAACACCACGGGAGCTATCATCTACGCTAGTGCTGCCAAGATCAGTTTCTATGTCAAAGGGGAGAAGGAGACATTTTTCTTCAAGAACAAGACTATACAAATTCAAGATGAATCCAGACGTGAATCAAGGAAGAGTACCAACAGGAGAAACAGGAACAAGCAAGTGTGGACCGAGTCAGCTAAGATGGTCACTGTAGTCCATGGAGGCCAAGATCATCAACTTAAGTCACCATTTTTGACCAAGAAGGACGACCCAGGAATGCCAAGCATCTACTGCTCCATAAATGGATACAACTTCTACAAGACGATTTGCGACACCGGATCGGGCGTCAACATAATGGCCGCAGTCACTTATCGGCTCTTGTTCGGGACCATGCCACTAAGACCAACATACATTCAGCTCCAGATGGCAGATCAGACATTTCGAGAAGTTAAAGGAATAGTATCTGATGTCCCAGTCAAAATAGACGATCACTTTGTCAACACAGACTTTCAAGTTGTTGACATGGGAGAAGATGAGTATGATCCACCCATCATCCTTGGAAGACCCTTCCTCAGCACCATTAAAGCAATTATCTACATTGGAACCGGAGAAGTCCATATGCACTTCCCCTCAGAGAAGGTACGCCGTTATTTTATTGACCCTGACTATATCATTGAAGAATCTAAGTAGGTCAGAAAAAGACGCAACCGCAACCAGAGGAGGCAGATCATCAAGGACGGATGGGCAGACTATGAAGGAGAAGTTGTAAGGTCAGAAGACGTAGAGTTTAAACAGAATTATCCAGAGGAGATTGAAGCACCGAGTCAGGTATGGAAAATGAAGATAACTATACAAGAAGAGGAGGCGCTGCCGGAAGTACCGACTACGCCACCCAACGAACCTCATGACAATTAAGAAATTGGAGAGTCCCGTTCGGAGGACTTAAAAACACCGAACGCCTTGCCAAGAGGTAAACTTGGTAGTTATCCTTTCCCTTTCAGTTATTTCAAATAGTTTACATAGTTAATCATATTCACACTATCTTAAAAAGAAAATAAAAATGTGAAAAAACAGTAAGCCCCATGTGAGTAGACGAGTGGCATAAAACCCATAAGTACATTCACTGTGGTGGCATAAAAATAAAATAAATATTTTTCTGCTTTATAAAACAAAAATATAAAAACAGGGAGTAACATTTATTAAGGAGTGTCAAGATAATAAAGGCTAGATATTTATGCTAACACTTAATCAGTTCCACAAGCTTTGTTGTCTATTTGAGCTCCACTGAAATTTAAGAATCAAGAAGACTAGCAGACGGAGGACATTCTAATCGCTGTCAGAATGTTGCTGACTTTCAAATACACCTCTACCACCTGCTAGCTACACCAAGAGAAATTACGTCAAAATTGAGCTTGAGGGAGAGCACCCCCATTTATCACGATAAGTATTTCTATCTATCTTTATACTTATATTATTTTAAAATATTAAAATACACATAAACTATGGGAAAACCAAATAAAGATTTTATGCTTATATATGTCTTTTGCTTAGTGTGTTTAATAAATAAATAAAGTGGCTATGCTAATCTGTATCTAAATAAAACTTAAGCATGGATATGATAAATAGTTGCTCTGCCTAATTTGCAAATTTTAAGTTCTCTCTCAAGTTTAGATATAACTGTTATAATTTAAAGCTTGCTCTAGACCTAAACTTGTGAGATGAAAACTTGATCTGAAGTCTAAGTTGTTAACGGATATGATATGGGAAGGTTGAGCTGCTGTTTATCTGTTCCTAGAGATGCTAGAATTCTAGAGAATTTTATCTTTGAAAATCTTTAAAATGTTGCATGATGAGTTCCTGTATGATGAGAGTTTAAATTCCTAGCACAGCCATATATACATGCTTGCTAGACTTTGAGCCACACATTTAATATTTACTGCTTATGAGCATTGAGTGTGGTCAAGCTGTGTAGACCCTTAGGAGCCTGTCATGTGGTTAAATCAAGATTCACTTGCACGTTCACTCATATATGCTGCTTCTACTCCAGAAGTACCATCCACATATATCCACCCATTCCATCTCCAGAATCACCCAAAAATATTCTACTCCTAATCCGGGAGAGAATAACCAAAAATATTTCTATTTTCCCCTTGCGAAATAAATGCTCAAGTTATCTTGTTACTACCACTTGCTATATTATCTCAAGAGATGAGTGCTCTAAAAAAAATATACGAGGAAATAAAAAGGAGCAAGTGCTCGGAACCTCGAAAGAAAAGAAAAAGTGAGACGAGAGGTAAAAATGGACAAGTGTCCGACATTAGAATTAGGGGTGCAAGATACCCACCTGAAAAAAAAAAAAGAGCATCTCATTCTCCTCATAAAGTTTCAATAGCAAGGAAGGTATGTATCCCCTCAAAGAGCAAAGTAGAATTAGACTTCCACCACCATTGTTTTCACCATTGTTATCACCATCACCACCATACACCATTCATTCGCCACCCATGCACATCTTGATTAAACTTATTGGCTTGTTACTTTGGATCCATGGTTTGACTATGCAATAAATGTCTTGTAAGTATGTATATTTTATCTCCCACCTATGAGCTCCAGATATTAAAGCCTTATTAGAGTAGGGTGAGAGAGAAGGCAATGTCACTATGCCTTATACCACAAATACTACATATCTTGAGAGAAGGCATATACCATCAATGCCTTGGTAAGGATCCAAAAATACCACAAAAGAGAGACCTGAGAGAATCATACAAGGAATTTCTGAGTTTTATTTGAAAATCTGCAAAAACCCCAGAGCTATAGCTGATCAAGAATAAGAGACATGGCACTTGGCTAGACTGTTCTATCTTTTAACCACTCAAGACAGAAGTGACAGTTACAAGTCCCATGGTAAAGGTAAAGTAAGTAAGTTTTAAGTCTTGACAGTTTACTCTTACTCAGAGATGAGATCTTATTTAAAAAGCATGTGTACCGTCAATTTTTTTTTAAAATATATATATATATATATATATATATTGCAACAACTTATGATCCATAGCTGAGTCTATCTTTGCTCAGGGACGAGCAAGAGGTAAGCTTGGGGGAGTTTGTTGACGGTCCTTAAGTATCAAATTTAATTATCAAATAAATAAAGAAAAGGACCCAAATGAAATCAACATCTAGACTTAGGGTTTTATCTGACAGAATTCCACGAGTTTTGGTGTTTGTCTATTTCTGCAGAGGGTTATCAGGAAATATGGAAGAAAGGCCCACATGTCAGGATTACGTAAAGATATTAACGTGCTGCGCAATTATCTTACATCTAGAAGACTCCAGAAGCCACGAGACCGAAGCGGAGGCGAAACGGGGCCAGACCCTGGGCGGCCGCCCAGTTGGTCAGGGCGCCCACCCTGCCCCTGAGTCCAATCAGGACTCTGCTTTGCGGGAGATCTCCACCAACCTAAAGGATGAATCTAAACCATACAATCTATGTCGGTTTGATCCAAGGGCCCATATTCACTTGAAGGGACTATAAAACCAGACCCCCTGGCCCCTGGAGGAGAGAGCCTCTCAACCCTAATTCATTGTTCCACCAAGGGAGAAGAAGCCTCTGATCAAGATTAGAGCCACCACAACAATTAGACATCTAGATTAGCATAGCTACATAGGATTAGAACTAGAAGGAGTCAATCTTCGATTGGTTTCCGGATCTGTCAGGAGGATTCTTGGTAATTCTCTAATTGTGCTTCTAATTGCTTTCTAATTATCTTTGTTCTTCAATATTATGAATATGACTTTGTTCTACTTCAATATATTGCTTATGACTTTGCTCTATTTGCTTATATTCAAGATTATATTGTTCTTAGTTTATCATAGTTATGTACTTGGCTTAGTTAGATACGATCTATATACATGCTTAGGATCGTATAGCGTTTATCCATCGGATCCATGGGTAAATGCTAGATATTGTGTAAGCGTGGTGCTTATACCGTATTTATCTGCGATTGTACCCAATATGCCAGATCGTGGGGTGGTTCGTGATAGTGACAGCTTCATTGATTCTTATATAGTCCCCCTCTCGTGTATTGGGCTGGCAGAGCATCATTATTACAGGGGAGTGATTGCTATGTTTCTCATATTCCTTGCTAATATCACTATGCATGGGCGTAGTCTTATCTCGCAATGATTGCTAAGTATGCTTGCACTAACTATGATAATGCTAGACTATATAGTTGAGAATAACTTAGGGAATATTCTTGTAGTTCGTTCTAATACCATGCTAATGACTTTCTAGAGTATCTAATTGAGGTGCTTATCATATTTATTATGTGGCTAGATCAGATTAGTTATCTTTGTCACTATTATTATTTCATATATCCTTTATGTGACACTTATCCCTGTATGAAGAGTTAGATATAATGTTCTCAATTATACATGCAATGATAGATGCTCAATCTCATATTCTATTCTGTAATCAATATTGATGATTGCTAATCCCTTTCCAGTGGTAAAAATATAAATAACGATACCTGGAATACTTCCCGGTTAAAATGCTGCATCGGTATTAATCTGTGCGCTTGCAGATCCCATTCATTATTTATTTAGAAGAGCAATTGCATATTTCAATACCGCGTCTCTCATGTCATGCTGGGGATGACAACTTGGCTTAAGTGGTGTGAGGGATAGGTTTGGCATTTTTAGCACCGTTGCTAGATTTAGAACTTAGTCTACTTTTAGTAATGATGTTAAGAATACCCAACAGCAATCTTCGAGTATGGTTGGCCAATAATACCCATTTCTCCTAATCATCCATTTCATCTTAAAAGCCGACTGATGCACTCCACATACTCCTTCATGGATCTCAACCATCAAACTTTTGGCTTCATCATTTCCTAAGCATTTGAGAAGAACTCCATCTATAGTTCGATAATATAATTCATCCTCAAGGAGCACATACTTGGTAGCTTGGAACCTAACGCGCCTCTCAACCCTTTTGGATGGATCTTTCAAATAATCAACAATCTCCTTTCTCCAATCATCAACACCGATTACCGATAACGTGTTTAATATGGGTTGATATCCTGAGGCATGCTGAGCCAACCGATTAGCTTCCTCATTATGCAACCGAGGAATATGCTCTAATCAGAAATCTTTTAATTCCTTTAATAGTTGCATACTTTTTTCATAATAAGTTATTAGGACTTCGCTTCGGCATTCATAACTTCTAGCCAACTGATTTATGACCAGCATAGAATCCCCGAAGATTTCAACAGTATCAGCAAGAACCTCTTTCAACAATTCCAACCCCTTGATCAAAGCTCGATACTCGGCTTGATTATTCGTTGACGTAGCAACAATCGACAAAGAGAACTCATACTTCCTTCCGTGGGGAAATTAGTACTATGCCGATTCCTGCCCCCCGATCACACGTGAATCCATCAAAGAAGAGCGTCCAAGGCACAATTTCCAAAGTCTCCACTACACCGCAATGTTGAGTCACAAAATCGGCCATAATCTGTCGTTTAACCGCCTTAGCCGATTCGTAACGTAGATCGAATTCTGACAATGCCAAAATCCACTTACCGATTCTACCACTCATAATCGGCATAGATAGCATATATCGAACCACATCATCTTTGCATATAATAGTACATTCGCCCGATAGCAAATAGTGCCTCAACTTAATGCAAGAAAAATATTAGCATGAACACAATTTTTCAATGGCCGAATACCTGGTCTCAGCATCAATCAATCTTCTACTTAAATAGTAAATCACACGCTCCTTCCCTTCGAATTCTTGAATCAAAGCCAAACCGATGACCATCCCATCGGTAGACAAATATAATCTGAAGGGCTTTCCTTGCTGAGGTGGAATTAAGACTGGAGGGCTTTCCTTGCTCTTCTCCCCATATAAATTCTTGATCGGCTTTCAACTTAAGTAAAGGACTGAAAGCACGAATTTTACCAGACAAAGTGGAAATAAATCGCCTGATAAAATTTATTTTGCTGATCAGAGATTGGAGCTCAGTTTTGTTGGTAGGAGCAACTATTTTGTTAATAGCATCGATAGATCTTCTGCTAATTTCAATTCCTCTCTGATGCACCATGAAGCCAAGAAATTGCCCTGCCGATACGCCGAATGCACACTTATTAGGATTCATCTTTAAACCATGTTTCCTTGTGCACTGCATACCTTTCGCAAATCGGCAAGATGCTTTGTAAAATCTCCAGACTTAACCACCATGTCATGAATATAAATTTCAACCAACTTGCCGATGAACTCATGAAAGATAAAATTCATAGCCCTTTGATAGGTAGCACCAGCATTTTTCAAACCAAAGGTCATGACTATCCATTCAAACAGCCCAACATGACAAGGACATCTAAATGCAGTCTTTGTAATATCTTCTTCAGCCATGAATATCTGATTATATCCTGCATTGCCATCCATGAAGCTTATGATCCGATGTCCAGATGCAGCATCGACTAGCAGATCGGCAACCGGCATTGGGTAGCCATCCATCGGCGTAGCCTTGTTAAGATTTCTGAAATCATTTCATACTCGAAGCTTCCCATTTTTCTTGTAAACTAGGACAACATTGGAAATCCACTCGGCATACCAACACTGCCGAATAAATTTAGCTTCAATAAGTTTAGTTATCTCGGCCTTAATATCAGGAAGAATATTAGGATTACATCAGCGGGCTGGCTGCTGATGTGGCCAAAATCCAGACTTCATAGGTAACTGATGTTCAACAATCGATCGGTCTAAACCAGGCATCTCAGTATAATCCCAAGCAAAGCAATCTTTATATTCCTTTAATAAATCGGTTAACTGTTGCTTACACTCAGAATCTAACTTAGCACTAATAAAAGTAGGTCTAGGCTTATCACCATTACCTATATCTACTTCTACTAAATCATCGGCAGATGTAAACCTCTGGCCTAATTTTCCATCATCGGCGAACCTATCCATTAAAATTCCTCATCAGAACCGACTGCTTGGATCGGTGGAATTTCATAATCAGCAACTTTGAGGAAATCCTTCTTCCAAATCTCTCCTGAGATGCACCTGGTCCTTTCATAAGTATCCGCTTCTGCCGATGTGATGACATAAGAAGAATCTCCCGGGACAATCTCAATCTTGTCACCTACCCACTGAACTAAGCATTGGTGCATTGTTGACGGGATGCAACAATTGGCATGGATCCAATCTCTCCCTAGTAGCAGATTATAAGCACCCTTTCCACTGATCACGAAGAAAGTTGTCGGTAAGGTTTTGCTGCCGATAGTCAACTCGACGCATATTGCTCCCTTAATCGGAACACATTTCCTTCAAAATCCCTTAGGATCATGTCAGTCTTGGTCAAGTCTTGATCTCCTTTTCCAAGCTTTCGATAGACTGCATATGGCATAATATTGATAGCAGCCCCATCATCAACTAATATCTTGGTCATCGACTGCCCATCAACCCTTCCATTGACAAACAGAGCTTTAAGATGCTGCCTTTCATTGTCGGCAGGCTTTTCAAAGATAGCCGTCATTGGATCCAGAGCTAACTGAGCTATCTGGTCGGAAAGATCCATCTCTTCATCATCACTGCATGGTGCAAGGAACTCCATCGGCAACATAAATACAATATTAACATCTGCCGATGGCCCTTTTCCTTTAGGATCTGGCTGCTGCCGACCTTCAGACTTAGCAGAACTCTCTCCTTTGCTCAACTCTTCTCGTCTTTCACGCTGCAGCCTTCTTTTTTTGTGTCCTAGTCAGCCCTTCTGGACATCATTGCGGCTGTCTTACCGATGGACGACGATTTTCCTTCGATTCCACTCGATAAGTATTAGCATCCCTACAAAATATGAATTCATCGGGAACTCGTGCATCCGCCATATCTTCATGTTCTTCTTGGTTCCTGGGAAAATACTCGACACGATCACCAAGTCTGTCATGCACACTGAGCCTACCTCCCAACCGATCATGAACCGAAGCTCTTCCCCTAATCGGCCCATTAAATCGCCGATCATTGTTTTGATACTGCCGATTTGGTCTATCATACGTATCATAACCATTGCACTCAGGGCAATCTCTAACAGTTGGCAATTTGATGTTCTGTTCCCAATAGTGGATAAAGAACGGGCAATTCCAATGATCTTTATGCCGATTCCATTCCTGTCGGCGTCTTTCTTCTTCCCGACGATAATTCTCCTATTGGCGCCGATACCGATCCTCACATTGCTGCCACGTCTCCCGATGCCTTCTATGAGTTATCACAATGCCAGATCGGGGAGGCCTTCCTGAGCTGGTTCCTTCCTGAACCAGACCCTTCTCTTTAGCGTCATCAGTAGTAACCTGATGTTGAGGATCTACCGATGCGTTTCACTCAGCTGCTTCTGATGTTAAGACCTTGGTCTTCCCCTTGGCATCCAACATATTTTTAGAATTATCAAGCTTGATTCTCCCAGATTCTATAGCCGATTGCAGCTGTTGCCTGAAAACCTTGCACTCATTTGTACTGTGAGAGGTCGCATTGTGCCATTTGCAATATTTCATCTTCTTTAATTCCTCAGCCGATGGAATCACATGATTGGCCGACAACTTGATTTGACCTTCTTGGAGTAGAAAGTCAAATATCCTATCAGCTTTGGTGATATCAAATGCAAATTTCTCTGACTCTTTATGCCCAAAAGGGCAAGACTTCGGAATCTGAGCTTGTTGCCTCATCGACAAATGACACATTTTTATTCCATGCTCTCTTAGGCTCAAAGGGTTTGATATATTGGTCAGAAATCCTCTGCACCAAGTGACTTAGGCTCTCAAACTCTTGAGAAGCATACTTGTCTCTAATATGTGGCAACAATCCCTAAAACACAAATCCGCTAGTTGCCGATCATCTAAAACCAGACTATAGCATTTATTCTTGACTTCTCGCAATCTTTGCACAAAACATTCAACCGATTCATCATTGCGTTGCTTCAGCCTAACCAAATCGGTGATCTTCTTTTCATGAACTCCAGAAAAGAAGTATTTGTGGAATTGCTTCTCTAGACCGGCCCAAGTGATCACTGAGTTGGGAGGTAACGAAATAAACCAAGTAAAAGCCGATCCAGACAAAGATGATGAGAACAAGCGAACCCTCAATTCATCTCTGTTAGCAGCTTCTCCACATTGGATGATGAACCTATTGACATGCTCCATAGTTGATGTATCATCCTGTCCAAAAAAACTTAGTGAAATCTGGTACCTTGTACTGATTTGGAAGTGGAATCAAGTCATATGTAGGAGGATACGGTGTCCGATAAGAGCAGGTGTTTGTTGACGGTCCTTAAGTATCAATTTTAATTATCAAATAAACAAGAGAAAGGACCAATATGCAAACAACACCTAGAATTAGGGTTTGATCTGACAGAATTCCATGAGTTTTGTTGTTTATCTGTTTCTGCAGGGGGTTATCAGGAAATAAGGAAGAAAGGCCCACATGTCGGGAATACATAGAGATATCAACGCACCGCATGATTTTCTACCATCTAGAAGGCTCCAGAAGCCACGGGAAGAAGACGGAGGCCGAAAGGGGCCAGACCCAGGGCGCCCGCCCTGGTGACCTGGGTGCCCGCCCCCCTGCTGGATCCAGTTCAGGACTCTCTTCGCACGGGATATTCCACCGACCTATTAGATCAAGAAAAACATAGTACCACCTCGCCTACTAACCCAAAAACGCATAGAGGAGGAGGACTATATAAGGAGACCCCCTGGCCCCTGGAGAAGACATGAAGAAATTATCATAGAGACTGAGGGGTGCCCTCGAAGGAAAACCTCTTCTCTAATTAATATTTCTTTTTAGGCTTAGCAACCAATGTAAGGTAGAAATAGATCTTCTAGTTTCTACTAGATTGAGAGAGAGAGAGTGGAGGTGTAGATTGGAGGAAGCCCGGCCTGTCGGTGTCTACTCCAAGCTTGTACCTGCGGGATCAAGTTCTCCTAACCCGAAGCTTGCTCCTAGGATTCTTCAGTATTTCGACTTCTAAATTCTAGTAAGTTCTTGTTTTATTGTTCTTATGGTTTATGAGTTTACTTTAATCTCTTCGCGTAGAGTTTAGAGTAATCATTGTTGGCGTAAACGTGGTGTTTAGGCTGGGGTACTCATAGATATTCCCTGACTAGCTGGACCGGGGTAGTAGTGAGGAACGTGACAATTCTGAGTTACCTTTGTAGATCACATCTCGTTAGCAGGAAGGATAGGGTTTATAGGTGCGGGTTGAACATCCTTTGTGGTGTCTAGATTCTGTTAGCCTCCCCATTAGAACACTAGATCATACTTACCAAGGTTAGAAGGAGACTACGGTTGCAGTCTTCTCTATTTATCACTCACATCGAAAGACATTCTTTGTGCCTAAAGGGTTAGTAGTAATAGACCGGTTAGTCAGATGCACTCTTTCTCCTAGTGGTAAAAAATAAATACGATACTCTGGATAACCTCCCGGGTGAAGTGCTCACCGATATCCGTGCGCTTGCGGATCAATTCCTTATTGCGTTCCCAAATATCAACAAGCATTTCTGGCGCCGTTGCCAGGGAGAAAGACGGTTGCTGAGATAACCTGAGTCTTACTACTAGCTTGTATCTATACTTTTATCTTTTCTTATCTTTTATATTCTTTATTTATTTTCTTTACTCTTACCTTATGGAAAACCAAAATTCTAAATCGATCCATGAGTCTGCAATCCCTTTAGCAACTGACCTTTTACCATGGGAATCATCACAGCCTATCCAAACATCCCAGTATAAGTTAAGTTCTAGGTTGATTGCCATGATTCAAAACCTATCTTTTTCGGGAAAGGAAGACAAAAACCCTTACCTTCATATTAGAGATTTTGAGCAAACATGTGATTGTCTTCGCATTGAAGGCATTTCTGATAAAACTTTACGTTGGAAGCTTTTTCCGTTTTCTTTAAAGGGAGAAGCTAGACAATGGTACAGTCAGAAGGTAAGTCAACAACAAGGTGAATGGGGAGTTTTACGAGCTAACTTTTGTCTAGATTTCTATTCCCTTGACCGTATAGCCGACCTTAGACTCGAAGTCCTATCTTTTCAACAAAAAGATAATGAAACTTTGGGAAAATCCTGGAAATGTTTTTCTGATCTTTTAGAATCTGGTCCAAACCTTAATCTTGAAGACCCTGTTCTTTTATTCCACTTTTTTCGAGGTCTTCAGAAAAATCACAAACAAATGCTACACACAATGTCTAGAGGTTCTTTCTTTCGAATCCCTACTGATGAAGCTAGAGTGATCCTAGATAGAATCCTAGAAGCTGAGATGGATAATACCCTTCATGATGAAACCTACGAAGCCGAAGTAGACACTCTACCAAATTCTTCATCTACTTTAGCTATCCCAAGTTCTGAGCCACAAGAGGAAGAAATTCCACCACCGGACTTCATGCAGGATATAGAATCTGATCTTTTTGCCGATTTTGGAAATATTTCAAACTACCATTCTATTGACAAACCCCAAAATGGCCAGTTTAGCATTTATTTGCCAAGTGAATATCAATTGAGAGAGCTTATCTCAGTAATGATTAGCGAATGGTTGGATGAATCAGAGCTTTCCTCTGATGTGATCCGTTTGGACACACCCTCTATAACTATACGCTGTGCTTATAATTCTGATCGATTTAATGCTCTTTATAATCCTGTTGTGGGGATAAATATCATGTCCGAATCTTTTGCACTTAAACTATTTAAAAATCTTGTCTTAACCCCCACAATGAAGGTCATAAAGGAATCTTCGGGACGATTAGTCCCCAGTCTTGGAATTATTAATGTCCTACCTCTTACGGTAGAAGGCTCCATGGTTCATTTGAACTTCTATATCTTTGATACATGGGACTTCGACCTGTTGATAGGACAACCTTTTAGAAGACTCCTTTATGAAGGTCATACTGGAAAGCTACACATTTCTTTTGGAAAAACTGTTAAAATCCCAATAACAATTTCACACTCCTTAAACAATAAGGCCGAATCATATCTTTTGCCCGATCCTATGGAGGAGGTAAAGGCTGCATCTCTAGAGCTTTTAGAAGAGTCAGACTTAGAAGACGAAATTCCTTTCTTCACTGAAGAAGAAGACGAACCTTCTGAGCCTGAACCCTTAGATGAGTTTGCAGAAACACCTAGACCCCCCATAGAGCTTAAAACTTTACCACCCGGTCTTACCTATGCTTTCCTAAACAATAATCCAGAGTTCCCTGTGATCATTAGCGATAAACTCACTCAGGATCAAACTCTGCGATTAATGACCATTCTGGAGAAACATCACTCAGTGTTTGGCTACTCACTCCAAGATCTTACAGGAATCAGTCCTATGATTTGTACCCATCGTATTCCAACAGATCCTTCTGTTTCACCCTCCCGAGAACCCCAACGTAGACTTAATAACACTATGAGAGAGGTAGTTAAAAAGGAAGTTATAAAGTTGCTGCATGCAGGGATTATATATCCTGTGCTGCACAGTGAGTGGGTAAGCCCAGTACAAGTTGTACCTAAAAAGGGAGGCATGACTGTTATTATGAATGAAAAGAACGAGCTAACTCCGCAACGCACCGTCACTGGATGGCAGATGTGCATAGACTATAGAAAACTAAACAAAGCCACGAGAAAAGATCACTTTCCTTTACCTTTTATAGATGAGATGCTAGAGCGGTTAGCAAATCATTCGTTCTTCTGTTTCTTAGATGGATATTCAGGATATCACCAAATCCCGATCCATCCTGATGATCAAAGCAAAACCACTTTTACATGCCCATATGGAACTTATACTTACCATAGAATGTCTTTTGGGTTATGTAATGCACAGCTTCTTTTCAAAGATGCATGATGTCTATATTTTCTGATATGATTGAAGAGATTATGGAAGTTTTCATGGATGATTTCTCTGTTTATGGAAAAACTTTTGATAGTTGTCTTGAAAACTTAGACAAGGTTTTGCAAAGATGTGAAGAAAAGCACTTAATCCTTAATTGGGAAAAATGTCATTTTATGGTTAGGGAAGGAATAGTGCTGGGATACTTAGTGTCTGAAAGAGGTATTGAGGTAGACAAAGCTAAAATTGAAGTAATTGAACAACTACCTCCACCTGTGAACATAAAAGGAATTCGAAGCTTTCTTGGCCATGCTGGTTTTTATCGTAGATTCGTAAAAGATTTTTCATTTATTGCTAGACCACTTACTCTTTTACTAGCCAAGGATGCTCCTTTCGAATTTGATGATGCATGTTTAACATCTTTCAATTTATTGAAGAAAGCACTCATCTCTGCACCAATCATTCAACCACCTGATTGGTCGTTGCCTTTTGAAATTATGTGTGATGCTAGTGATTATGCTGTGGGGGCAGTATTAGGACAAACTAAAAATAAAAAGCATCATGCAATTGCTTATGCCAGTAAAACTTTGACAGGAGCTCAACTTAATTATGCAACCACTGAAAAAGAGCTTCTGGCTGTTGTCTTTGCCATTGATAAATTTAGATCTTATTTAGTTGGAGCTAAAATAATTGTTTACACTGATCATGCTGCACTAAAATATTTGCTCACTAAAAAAGATGCTAAACCTCACCTGATTAGATGGATCTTATACTCCAAGAATTTGACTTAGAAATAAAAGATAAAAAAGGAGTAGAAAATGTTGTTGCTGATCACTTGTCTAGAATGTATTTTAAGAGTCCACAGGAAACCCCCATCAATGATTCACTCCGGGACGACATGCTCTACGGGATTAACAGGTCTGACCCCTGGTATGCAGATATTGTTAATTTTATGGTTTCAGGGTATGTACCACCAGGAGCAAACAAGAAGAAGCTTATTCAAGAAAGTCGTTCACATATATGGGATGAGCCATACCTCTTCCGAGTATGCTCTGATGGCTTACTCAGGAGAAGTGTGACCACTGAGGAAGGATGGAAGATCATCGACAGATGTCATTCATCACCATATGGAGGTCACTATGGAGCATTCCGTACACATTCAAAGATCTGGCAGTGTGGATTCTACTGGCCTACAATGTATGAAGACACGAAGCAATATATCAGAAGATGTGGGCCATGTCAAAGACACGGAAACATAAATACAAGGGATGCAATGTCACTCACCAACAACCTTCAGATTGAGCTCTTTGATGTCTGGGGAATAGACTACATGGGTCCATTTCCTCCATCAAAGAAGTGCGAGTACATCTTGGTGGCGGTTGACTATGTCTCCAAGTGGGTAGAAGCATTACCTTGCAAGCATGCCGACAACGTCAGTTCAAAGAGTATGTTTGAAGAAATTATATTTCCAAGATTTGGAGTCCCCAGAGTAGTGATAAGTGATGGAGGAGCACACTTCATCGACAAACGTTTCAAGCAATATCTATCAAAACATGGAATCCGTCACAACATCGCTACCCCTTATCATCCTCAGACAAGTGGCCAAGCAGAGACTTCCAACAAACAAATCAAGAATATTCTTCAAAAGATAGTAAATGAAATGGGAACGGCGTGGAAAGACAAGTTACCCGATGCACTCTGGGCATACCGGACAGCATACAAGACCCCAATCGGAATGTCTCCATACCAATTGTTGTACGGGAAGACTTGCCATCTACCTGTTGAACTAGAGTTCAAAGCACACTGGGCCATAAAGAGATGGAATATGGACCTAGATGTTGCTGGAGATTATAGAAGAATGCAACTATCAGAATTGGAAGAATGGCAAGAGAAAGCATATCACAATTCGAAGATAAGGTATTACTTTTTAATTCCAGGGTGAAGCTTTTCGGGAATGGAAAACTTCGGAGCAAATGGGAAGGACCATTTAAGGTAATTAATTCATCATCCCACGGAGCTATCACAATTCAAAATAGCAAAGGTACGTTATTCAAGGTAAATGGTCAACGTCTTAAATTATTTTTAGATCCCAATGAAGAATTTGAAGAAATAGACGTAGTCCATTTTTACCTTCCCATGGAGAATTAGAGCCCGACCTTTTTAGTCTGATGATTTTGGGTCATATATATATTTTTCTAAATAATTTCGTATCTAGAAACGCGCTCGAGAAAGTGGGCCCACAGAGGGGCTAGAGAGAGGGCGGGCGCCCAGCTCAGGTGGGTGGGCGCCCAGCTCCTGTTCCCCCTCGGTCCCGATTTTCTCTGTTATGGAAAATGCACTTATGGTAATCCGAATAATCCCTCGGATGTAAAGTTTCGCACGCACATCGACGGGAGCAACCCGAACAACCCATAGAGGCACCTTTTTGACCGCTATATAAACAGACCCCTGACCTCAGTTTTCAAACACCAAGCCTTCTCTCCTTCAATTAGAGCTTGATTAGTTCCTTGCTGCTCCAATGGCCGAGAAGTACCACGATGATTGGGAAGTCGTCCCCTTCAACCTCAACATGGAGCCTGTGGAAGACCCCGATGCCCGTGCTCTCGTCCCGGCCAACACAGAAAGACAGGTAGAAGCCATGCCATTACGCCAACGGAACTCCGCCCAATCCTACCATGCTCAACCAGTTCTCACCGCACCGCCACAACCCCTACTCCTCAAAGGATCATCATCCAAGACGAAGACCACTATCATGGTGCCAACCGGCATGAGGATCCTTCCACCTAGACCCAATGAGAGGGTCGTTGGAGTCAAGACCAACCGGAGCGGCGAGATCAGCAGTGTACGCTACACTATGGAGGAGAAAAGGCCTTACTTTGAAGGGATTCGAGCAGCCAAAGTCCATTTCATCCCTCCAAAGGCAGACCCGAAGCACGCTCTCAATGCTTTTGAGACACCTCCCAAGCGTCGCAAGACTATAGTAGACATTGATGAGGACGTTCGCAGACGAGACAGAGTTATCATAGATCTCCAGTCCTCGATTAATTCCCTCACTAGGCAGCTCTCTAACCACAACACCATTATACTAGGCCTTAGGCAGGATCTTGCCAATGCCAACAAGAAGATTAGGGAATTAGAGCGCTGCTAAGTTATCTAGATTAGACCTTGAGGCAATGCATTTTAGTCATCTAACTTTAAATTCGGTTTAGGTTTACTATTAACATCAGTTTGCTATGAGTTTGCTACCAGTCTTTTGTAATAAATGCCTCAAGATTAATAAAGAGTATTATTATTATTATGTCTTGTGTGTCTCTACTTTATTTTTGTGCAAGAAAGCAGAAAACAAGTATGGGGGAGATCCCTCGACATGCCAAACACACTCCTACTACACCACTCCACGATTCAGGTACACACTCTGCACACTTTACTTTACACATACAACTATCTTGATTATGCAGATTACTGTTTCTGACATGATAAAATAAAAAGATTAAAATATTTCTAATCATGATTAATCTCAATCTGTGATATTTCCTGAAAACTTGTAATTATTATAAAATCATTTTAAAATCCTGTGTTGCTTAAGTCATTATGGAATATGTGATGGTAGTGTATGAGTTTCTTATTCTTGATATCATTGTTGCTTGGAGAATTTATTTCAAAATATTCAAAACTCTAGCTACCATCCTCAGTGTTTTATATGCGTGATAAAACTGAAAATATTAATTATAATTATAAAAGCTATCTACTCTGTATTGAGTTTGTTAAAAATGAGTTAGACCCTTGTTGAGAGATTTATCATGCTCCTAAGATCAAGACATTTATTCAGAAAGATTCACTCTTCCGAAGTATTATTGCATTAGAGGCATGGGCTATGCAAAAATATAGATATTTCGAGGAAATAAAAAGGAGCAAGTGCTCGACAACCTCACAGAAAAAATGGACAAGTGTCCGGCAGTAGAATTAGGGGTACTTCGGTATCCACTTAAAAAAAATGATAGCCCATGGTCTCTCTAATGAGCAATATGCCAGCAAGAATTGACAAAGATTTTAATTTCCAAAGTCTTTGATCTAAGAGTATGACATTCCCCTCCTCGGTTCCCGTTTTGATCAGGCAATAAATGCAAAGTGAGTATGCTTGAGATTTTTTTGCAAAATAAAACAACCTCAGTGAGATATATAAAAGATAATGAGTGATCTGAGAGAACCTATGAGGATAAAAAGGTATGCTAACTCTCTTTCAAAAATATACAAAAAAAACTCCAAGTGGCAGGATTGTGAAGAAAGGATCTTTACTCTTAACCACAAACATCCCTGACAATGGTACACAGTGGATTTTTAACACCCTGCAATTATAAAGTGTTTACCCTAGATATTGTTCTTAACCATCCTTTTCTCGAGGACGAGTAAAAGCCTAAGTATGGGGGTATTTGTTGACGGTCCTTAAGTATCAATTTTAATTATCAAATAAACAAGAGAAAGGACCAATATGCAAACAACACCTAGAATTAGGGTTTGATCTGACAGAATTCCACGAGTTTTGTTGTTTATCTGTTTCTGCAGGGGGTTATCAAGAAATAAGGAAGAAAGGCCCACATGTCGGGATTACATAGAGATATCAACGCACCGCGCGATTTTCTACCATCTAGAAGACTCTAGAAGCTATGGGAAGAAGACGGAGGCCGAAAGGGGCCAGGCCCAGGGCGCCCGCCCTGGTGACCTGGGCGCCCGCCCCCTGCTGGATCCAGTTCAGGACTCTCTTCGCACGGGATATTCCACCGACCTATTGGATCAAGAAAAACATAGTACCACCTCGCCTACCGACCCAAAAACGCATAGAGGACGAGGACTATATAAGGAGACCCCCTGGCCCCTAGAGAAGACATGAAGAAATTATCATAGAGACTGAGGGGTGCCCTCGAAGGAAAACCTCTTCTCTAATTAATATTTCTTTTTAGGCTTAGCAACCAATGTAAGGTAGAAATAGATCTTCTAGTTTCTACTAGATTGAGAGAGATAGAGTGGAGGTGTAGATTGGAGGAAGCCCGGCCTGTCGGTGTCTACTCCAAGCTTGTACCTGCGGGATCAAGTTCTCCTAACCCGAAGCTTGCTCCTAGGATTCTTCAGTATTTCGACTTCTAAATTCTAGTAAGTTCTTGTTTTATTGTTCTTATGGTTTATGAGTTTACTTTAATCTCTTCGCGTAGAGTTTAGAGTAATCATTGCTGGCGTAAACGTGGTGTTTAGGCTGGGGTACTCATAGATATTCCCTGACTAGCTGGACCGTGGTAGTAGTGAGGAACGTGACAATTCCGAGTTACCTTTGCAGATCACATCTCGTTAGCAGGAAGGATAGGGTTTATAGGTGCGGGTTGAACATCCTTTGTGGTGTCTAGATTCCATTAGCCTCCCCATTAGAACAGTAGATCATCCTTACCAAGGTTAGAAGGAGACTACGGTTGCAGTCTTCTCTATTTATCACTCACATCGAAAGACATTCTTTGTGCCTAAAGGGTTAGTAGTAATAGACCGGTTAGTCAGATGCACTCTTTCTCCTAGTGGTAAAAAAATAAATACAATACTCTGGATAACCTCCCGGGTGAAGTGCTCACCGATATCCGTGCGCTTGCGGATCAATTCCTTATTGTGTTCCCAAATATCAGCAGTGTTGACTTTGGGTTTTATCTCAAATTGGTCTCTCATTACTTCAGCTATCTCATCGGCCCAATATGCATCGACATCTTGCCGATGAGGCAGCTGTGGATCTAGCACCTGTTGATATGCTTCCACGTGTCTCTATGGTGCACGATCTCCATGGAACATCGGATTAGTCATCTGACCACCAATTTGCTGACCAAGATTCATCGGCTGGTTGACCACCCCTTGATTCTGAAACCCAGGTTGGATTTGGCCTTGTTGGAACCCTACAGCCTCATGATTCTGCTAAGGCATTTGTGGAAAGACTAACTGTCCTGTCCATCCACTGTTAGCATTCATCGGCATAGGCCCTGCCGATGACTGGTAATTGGGCATCATCATTGAATTGACATACCCTGGCTGTGTCATAAACCTCTATTGCGTCGGCATTGGATCTGCCGATGCATTAGGCATCTGGAACGTTGGAGCCTGAGAATTCCCAGTGTAACGTCTTGCAGTAGTAGTTGTTCTTTTCTTCAGAGTCATCGGCAGACTACCTGTTACAGCCATCGGCAAACATCGACACTGATCATCGACATGAATACGTCACTACTTCTGGACTTAGTCATATTCGGTTGTTTCCCCATCGGCACCAACCTTCATCGGCAACTCCCCTGTAGACTAGTCACCATTGCTCCATTAGGTGATCCACGTTCCATTAACTCTATGTGCGTATCAAAAGATACGTGACCAAAAATCGGTGTCAACACCTGTCTCGCAATGATTGCCAAGTATAATTGCACTAACTATGATATGCTAGACTTTATAGTTGAGAATAACTTAGGAAATATTCTTGTAGTTCGTCCTAATTCCATGCTAATGACTTGCTAGAATATCTATTGAGGTGCTTATCATATTTATATGTGGCTAAGTTATGCTGATCAGATTATTTATCTTTGTCACCATTCATACTTTATATATCTTTTATGTGACACTTATCCCTATATGAAAGAGATAGATAAATGCTCTCAATTATACATGCAATGATAAATACTCAATCCTATATTCTATTCTATAATCAACATTGATGTTTAGCAATCCCTTCCCAGTGGTAAAAATATAAATAACGATACATGAAATACTTCCCGGTTAAAATGCTACATCGGTATTAATCTGTGCGCTTGTAGATCCCATTTATTATTTATTTAGAAGAGCAATTGCATATTTCAATACCGCGTCTCTTATGTCATGCTGGGAATGACAACTAGGCTTAAGTGGCATGAGGGATAGGTTTGGCATTTTTGGCGCCGTTATCAGAATTAGAAAATTTAGTCTACTTTTGGTAGTGACATTAAGAATGCCCAACAAGCATTTTTGGCGCTGTTGCCGGGGAAGGTTGATTACTAATTAGGAATGAATATGGAATTTTGAGTCATCATTCGCATCACTAATATGATTGAGCTTATCAATTCTCTCATACAGTTTTACCCCGATATTTTTCTATTTTATCTTATGCAGTGTAATGTATGAATAGAAGACATCTTCCTGGAAATTTTATTGACAATCCCAAAGCGCTATTTAGAAAAACAAGAGCCAAGCTCAAGAAGAGATCATCAACACTTCAGCACGAAGCTTCATCCAATCAAGAAGATCACCGAAGCTTCACCCGGATCTTGTCTTCAGAATTCGGAGCCATGGCAAACAAATTGATCCGTCACTTCTCAGCTCCCACTACGGACAACATCCGTATTAGACCTGCTGCAGAGATCGACGACAACTTTGAGCTCAAGCCTGGACTTATCAACATGGCTTGACTGTTATGAATTAAGATTTGCTCTAAACCTGAACTTATGGGAAGAGTACTTGATCTAAAGTCTAAGTCGTTAACAGAAATGATAAGGGAAGGTTGAGCTGCTGTCTATCTGTTCCTGGAGATGCTAGAATTCTGGAGAATTTTATCTTTGAAAATCTTTAAAATGTTGCATGATGAGTTCCTGTATGATGAGAGTTTAAAATCCTACCACAGCCATATATACATGCTTATTAGACTATGAACCATACATTTACTTTTTACTGCTTATGAGCATTGAGTGTGGTCAAGTTGTGTAGAACCTTAGGAGCTTGTCATGTGGTTAAAATCAAGATTCACTTGCACATCCACTCATACATGCTGCTTCTACTCCGGAAGTACGCATCCACATATATCCACCCATTTCCATCTCCAGAACCAACCCAAAATATTCTACTCCTAATCCGGGAGAGAATAGCCAAAAACATTCTCCTATTTTTGTTTTTCCCTATGAAATAAATGCTCAAGTTATCTTGGTTACTACCACTTGCTATATTATTTCAGTAGATGAGTGCTCTAAAAAAATAAAGAAAAAAAAGAAAGAATACGAGGAAATAAAAAGGGGCAAGTGCCCGAAACCTCGAAAGAAAAGAAAAAGTGAGACGAGAGGTAAAAATGGACAAGTGTCCGACAGTAGAATTAGGGGTACAAGATACCCACCTGAGAGGAAAGAAAAATAAAATACAGAGCATCTCATTCTCCCCAAAAGTTTCAAAAAGAGCAAGGAAGGCATGTACCCCTCAAAAGAGCAAAAGTAGAATTAGACTTTCACCATTGTTTTCACCATTATCACTATCATCACCATACATCATTCATTCGCCACACATGCACATCTTGATTTGACTTATTGACTTGTTCTTCTGGATCCATGGTTTGACTATGCAATAAATGTCTTGTAAGTATGTATACTTTATCTCCCACCTATGAGCTCCAGATATCAAAAGCCTTATTAGAGTAGGATGAGAGAGAAGGCAATGTCACTATGCTTCATACCACAAATACTACATATTTTGAGAGAAGGCATATACCATCACTGCTTTGGTAAGGATCCAAAAATACCACAAAAGAGAGATCTGAGAGAGTCATACAAGGAATCTCTGAGTTTTATTTGAAAATCTGCAAAAACTCCAGAGCTATAGTTGATCAAGAATGAGAGACATGTCGCTTGACTAGACCGTTCTATCTTTTAACTGCTCAAGACACAGGTGACGGTTGCAAGCCCCATGGTTGAAGGTAAAATGAGTAAGTTTAAATCTTAACAGTTTACCCTAACCCAGAGATGAGATCTTGTTTGAAAGCATGTGTACCTTTAAGGCATGAAACCACTGCAGAAACTCTTGAGTCCATCTTTGCTCAGGGTCGAGCAAAGGTTAAGATTAGGGGAGCTTGTTGACGGTCCTTAATGCTCACATTTAACCATCAACTAATCATGGAAAAGGATCCAAATGCAACCAACACCCAGACTTAGGGTTTTATCTGACAGAATTCCACGAGTTTTGGTGTTTGTCTATTTCTGCAGGGGGTTATCAGGAAATACAGAGGAAAGGCCCACATGTCGGGTTTACATAGAGATAATAACATCCCGCACAATTTTCTATCATCTAGAAGACTCCAGAAGCCACGGGAACGAAGCGGAGGCCGAGAGGGCTCATCTCCAACACTTCCTGGAGATTTGCAGCACATTCACCATATAAGGAGTCCCCAGAGATGCTATACTACTTCGCCTCTTCCCATTCTCACTATTATGGAGAGCGAAGCAGAGGTTCTACGCTACAAAGGAGAAGAATACTACATGGGCACTCTGATCCACGAACTTTCTGGCTAAGTTCTTTCCCATGGGCAAGACCAATGCTCTCCGTGGGAAGATTACAAGTTTTCAGCGACAACAAGATGAATTCGTTCCAGAAGCATTTGAGCGCTTCCAAGACTGCATCCTAGAATGTCCCCATCATGGAATGGAGAGTTGGCTACTAATGCAGACATTTTATCATGGGCTCGGCAATAGTGCTTGAGAGACTATGGATGCTGTAGCTGGAGGAGCATTCCTATCACTCACCATACCACAAGCCACAACTCTTGTGGAGAAGATGGCGTCCAACCAAGGCTGGAATGAAGAAAGGACCCAGACACGCAAGAGAGGTGGAGGTATGCACCAGCTCAAGGAGGTAGACAAGTAGTCTGCTAAGCTAGACCTGCTCAGGAAGAAGCTCGATGATAGAGCTGGAGATAAGAAAGAAGTTATGCACATCTACGACTCTCACATGTCTTGTGAGGAGTGTGGAGATACTGGACACTCAGGCAATCAATGCCCTGAGATGCTTGAGGATGTGAACTACATCAACAACAATAACAACAACAACTACTACTACAACCGTCCCCAGCAAAATCAGGGTTGGAATCAACAGAGGACTAACTACTCAGGTAATTATCAAGGTAACAATTCTTATAATAACAATAATTTTCCACCTCTGAGAGAGTTAGCGTCTAATCAAGGAAAGCTAATCAAGAATCATAAATAATATAATGGATAATTTCTCTACTGCCATCAAGAATCAAATTAGCTTTAATAAAATGATTGAATCTCAGTTAAATCAAATAGCTGCTGCTGTTCCTACTACTAACCCCGGTATACCATCACAACCGAAAGGATTAGAATCTGCAAATCTTGTAGACATGTTTGATGCAGGTAACTACCGAAGTAACCCCGTCACTGATGCCGGTCAAGAGAGGCGATCCAGGACGCCCCGTCATCCCGATCTCCATCGGCATGGTGGACTTCCCAGAAGCACTCTGTGACTTTGGCTCAAGCGTCAACATTGTCACAGAACCGACCAAATTATAAGAGTTCAAGTGTAGAAACGATCGACAAGCAATCAAGTTTCCAAACTTGAGCCCATATAATCCCGGTAGTCAACTGAAATCACGAAGGACTTCAAACCAACTTGCAACAAACCAAGATCGTAACAGTTCAACACAACACAGCGAATGTTACATAGTCATTCATTGCCGTCGAAGTGGCGCCACATCGGAGTTACTTAGTTATTACAACACAAGTTTGTAGTAGCGCAAGCAAAATATTTTACAACACACATTCCAAAGTTTTTGTTATTGCCAGAGCCTCATGCCATCCATCCAAAAGCAGCAGGTACGAGTTTGTTAGAGAACCGTGCCCAACGGTTTAATCCTCATCCCCAGCGGGATGGAGACAGGTTTTGCAGAAGCCATCATAAAAGATATCATCTGCAACAGGTGGGAGATAAACCCTGAGTACGAGGATGTACTCAGCTAGACTTACCCATCTAGTAAAACATAAAAGACACCAAGGATCATGTAAGGCTAAATATAGAGTGGAGCTGGCTTGACTTAACAGTTGCCAAAAGCTTAACTAATAGCTACATTACTGTAAAAGCATCATATTAATCATCATTAGCCTACCACTAGATTAGCACCTGTACTGGAACACATCACTTGATTATTACAAGCAATAATAACCATATCAAGTTCCTCATATGCTCTTTATTGCTATCATCATTAACACAAACCATTGTTCTTTAGTGGATGCTACGTTTGCCGCTGCTCTGTCAAGTTCTCACTATCCGGGAGAGACGGCGATTCGAATCGATTCCTATCCAGCTGGAGGGTTATTCCTAGCACTCACCCAAGCATCCCCCGTCGGAGATCCAGCGGGTCACCTTTGGTGCGACTCAGAAATCGCGGCTCCGATCAGCGCCGCACTCCCAGAGCTACCACTCTGCCAGGGAGGTCAGGAATTTTAACTCACCTGCCTTTGGTCTTACGCCAATGGTCCCCCGCACACCGCACTTCCTCCGGTAGTGCGCACTTTATACTTGCCGGTCTTCCGGCCTGAGTCATACTACTAGGCTTCGCGGTCGGAATGAGTTATCCAGCCAACTAAGTGTTAGGCATGCGTTCGACATGACAAGAGGACGTAAAACGATCGGTCCTTAGCTACCACAGATGGAGTTACTACAACCTTGCAAAACTCTGCCCGGCTTATGTCACTCTAATCAGGTTCCAACCACGATAGCACATATAGACAATCGTGATCCGACACAACCCTATCCCGCGCAGGTGACAGGATATCACCCGACTTCTACCGGTTAAAGCCTGACTAAGCCGCTACTCGATCCTAACTCTATGACCAGGTAAAGGTAAAATATCTGGACAAGGATTGAGTGACATGCAGCAAAGGTTTCATCACAACTCCTATACGTAAATGCATCAATAGATATAACATACTCAAATAAGCTTTCGAAATTAAAGTGGGAGACTTAAGATGCTCCGGGGCTTGCCTTTCACGAACGATGCCGGCTCGTGATTCGGGCACTCAACTTCCTCTTCGGGCTCCTCGTGTCCGGCTTGCTGGACCTCCACCTCCGGGCTGATCTCCTAGCCTTCATGAGCTACTTGGAGCTCGAACGCGGTCGTTGCTTCCGGTGCACCTATTGCATGCATAAAGAATAAGAAATGTGTGCATACTAGATTAGAATGAATGCTCGCCAATGCAATGAGAACTTCACTGGACACTCATTTACTGAGTAAACTTCTAAGATAAACTCCCAAAGGATAACTTAGCGAAACTTACCGTGTCCAACCATAAACAGCAAGCATCACATAACAGGGCAGCACAGTAAATAGGTTATAACTATTGCTATAAAGATCCAACAAACACAAATGAGGACATTCTGGAAAGCTTATGAAATTGTCTACATTTCATCTTTAAACATCATAGCAAGATTCATAAGTTAAACAAGTCATTTAAACAAAGTTCCAGGTTCTGTCCCAGAAAAACAGAGAACACCTATTTCTGGAACCCAACTTGGAAAAGCTATGACTTTCAAAATATTAGACCAAATGATCCCAAAATTAAACCACATCTAGATCATACAGTTTACAACAACTTTGATTTAGACAAGTCTTCCAGCAAACCAAGTTATCAACAAGTAAAGGTTAGATTACCCCCTTGCTGTCCAGGACAGCTCTTAACCCTCTAATTAATTATTTGATGACATAACCAAAACATAATCAGTGTCAACCACAAGGCTTACAAGCACAAGCATATCATAAGATAACCAGAACATCATATGTTCACCCCTAAATATTTAATATCATAGTACTTATTAATTTAATTCACTAAAGGGGCATAAGTACAAGATACTAGCAAAAGTACTCAGAAAAAATCTACAAAAATTATAGAAGCATAAGTATAGCATTTATACATTACCATAAAAATTTCAGAGCCAATGCACATGCCAAATTCAAGATAAGCATTTAACATGTGGCAAGGTATTTATTTCATAAATTTAGAAACATGGCTTATATAGTGTCAAACAATAGATTTCAGATTATTTACATACTACTACTACGGTAAAGAAGTGTGACACCAAAGTAGAGCACCAGTATAAGCATCAATTATTTACTATGATTTAAATAATAAAACAAGCCATATCTCAGCCATAAATTTCATACCACAGATATATCACTCCAAAAATCATGAAATTGTCATCACAGCATTCTCATACCACTCAGAGACTACCATAAAAACTTCATAGCAAAAGGAGCAGTGAAACAAAAGATATGAATTTACTCATGAATAACAAGATTAAATCATAATAATTATTTTTCTCGGAAAACATGGTACATTTTATATTTTTAATAAAAACTATCCATCTCAAAGAATCTCACAAAATTGGTTTCACAATTTTTGGATCTCAGAAACTGGAGATATGATTTTTGCAAAGAAGCCAAAAACCTGGATTTGAATAAAAGAAAAGGAGGGAAACGATGCGACACTGACAGCGGGTCCCGCATGTCAGGGTCGTCTTCCTCACGGCCGAGGCGACTCTCACCGGCGATTTCTCCGCGACGGCGAGGTCTCCGGCCAAACCAAGGGCACCAACGTGGCCCTTAGACCCTTGCGAACCGATTGACCCCCTTTTCCCCGCGGCGGAGCCACCGGAAATGGCTTGCCGTCGACCATGGCGGTTCGGCGGAGGTGCTCGGCATTACGCCAGAGCTCTCAGGCCGGTAGAGTGCGACCTAGGGTTTCCTACAGCACCAGAGAACTAAGGCGAAGCTTCCTAGGTAGGCGACTTGGCTTGAAACGGCGTGGAATGAGCTGGCCACGAGAGAGCCCAACTCCGGCGGAAACACGGCGGCGCTGCGCGTCGTGTCCGACGACGGTGAGCGCGGTAGAGCGTCCACCAAGTGGCGCAAACGTTCACTAAGGACCTAAGCTACCTCTAGGACCTAACCAGAAAAGACGAGAGGCTTCGAGCAGCTCGGCATTGAGTTCGCCGGAGAAGAAGGTCACGGCGACCCGATTTGGGGGAAGTTGGAAATGTTGGCTCACCGGAGGGTTTCACGGCGAGTTAGCGGTTGGAGGATGGAGAGCGGTTCACGGCGGAGCTGTCGGCGAGTTTTGGAGAGCAGCAACGCAGCGACGAGTGCGATTGAGCTCGCCGGAGTGAGCTCGCGACGATGAGCTCACTGCGGCCGCTTTTCTGGCGAAAGAGTGAGAGGAAGGAAAGAGTGGACGCGTCCACTACGTCCGGGGCATCGCCGTGGCGGTCATGCGTGCGCTGGGAGCTGACGAGCGGGGCCAAGAGCGACGTATGGGCAACAAATGTCGGCGAAGCTCTGTCGCCGGTCGGCCACGTCGACGAGCTCGGGTCCGATTCAGACACGGCATTGATCGTCTGACAGAGCAACTTCAACGATGATTATCTTCCAAACCAAAGCGAGTTAGGAGATGGCGTAGTTGACAAAGTTGGAGTACTAGCTGAGTTCTACAACATTGTCAACTGGAGCAAGAGCCAGATCAGCCTTGTTTGAATGATATGAAGTTTTCAAAATCGATCAAGCAAACTGCTGCGTCCCCAGACTTAGATGTGATCATTTTCATAAGTGTTGGAAACAGCCCCAAATCTGCCTTGTGGGTCACTTTTGAGCTAGATGTGATCATTTTCATGAGATGACCATAAAACAACTTTTGTTCCCTATAAAAGTTGCTACAACTTTGCTGTAGAAATTTTTGACATGCAAACATTTTATGAAACACTTTTTAAAAGTCTAAGCAAAAGAGGTTTCTAGGGCTTATACAAAGAAGTATGACTTAAGTGATTATTTTGGAGAAGTGATCAACATGAACATTGTTCCTAAGGTTGGGTTAAGAATAGATAAGCTAATTACCAAGACTTAACACACAAGCATGAGCATGGTTCATACAAACATAAGCATAGGAAGCATGATTAAACAAGTTAGAGCACACTTCAGCATAAAATGACATGGCTCAAGTTAGATGATGATCATGATATGCTTGAGTACATGATAATGCTCATGTTATGCATGTGATTGATACAACCATAACACTAGGGTGTTACAAACATTATGCCCAGGGTACTCTTTGAAAAATTCTTTACATATCCTTTATTAGAAACAACCATGTGTTTGCAGTTTGCAGATCAGGCGTTAAGTTTCCCCAAGGGAATATTGAAGAACCTCTGTGTCCAAGTTGGTACCATGTACCCCCAGTAGACTTCGTGGTGATAGAGACCGGTAATGATGAGAGGGCACCCATAATCTAAGGGAGGCCATTCGTGAACATCTCGGGAGCTGTCATCTATGCTAGTGCTGCCAAGATCAGTTTCTACATCAAAGGGAGAAAGGAGACATTTTTCTTCAAGAACAAGACTACACAAATCCCAGAGCAATCCCGACATGAAACAAGGAAGAGGACTAACAGGAGGAACAGGAACAAGCAAGTGTGGACTGAGTCAGCTAAGATGGTCACTGCAGTTCATGGAGGTCAAGATCATCAACTTAAGTCACCGTTTCTGACCAAGAAGGACGACCCCGGTATGCCAAGCATCTATTGCTCCATTAATGCATACAACTTCTACAAGACACTATAGGTTTCTCCTCGTACACCAAATCAGATTTCAACTTGATATCCCGAACTTCCACTCGTTCCTTCGGAACACGAAGGCATTTCTTCAATTGTGATACATGGAAGACAGGAAAAATGGCTCGAAGCTCAACGGGTAGTTGAACTTTGTATGCTACGTTCCCTTTCTTCTCAAGAATCCGATAAGGTCCCACATAACGAGGTGCAAGCTTTCGCTTGACTCCGAATCTTTGTACACCTTTCATCGGTGACACCTTGATATACACATGGTCACCGACTGCAAACTCAATCGGCTTCCTTCTCTTATCAGCATAACTTTTCTGATGAGCTTGAGCAGCTTCTAGATGTTGCTGGATGGTCCGGACTTGCTGCTTCGCTTCGTTCATGAAATCGATGCCGTAGTACCTTTGTTCCCCGGATTCCACCCAATTCAACGGGGTTCGACATTTTCGACCGTACAGGGCTTCAAATGGAGCCATCTTGATGCTCTCTTGGTAACTGTTGTTATAAGAGAACTCAGCTAATGGCAACCACTTAACCCAAGAAGCTTTTGAGGAGAGAGCACATGCCCTCAACATGTCTTCTAGGATTTGGTTGACCCGTTCAGTTTGGCCGGCCGTTTGGGGATGATATGCCAAACTACGAACCAAGTGAGTACCAATCTGCTCATGTAGACAGTCCCAAAAACGCGAAGTGAACTGTGGTCCACGATCTGATAGGATAGTTCGAGGCACACCATACTGACGAACAATGTGCTCGAAGTACAATTCTGCATACTGATGTGGACGATAATTAGTTCGAACTGGAATAAAACGAGCAACCTTGGTCAAACGGTCTACAATCACCCAGATAGAGTCGTAACCCTTGACAGAAGTTGGGAGTCCAACAATGAAATCCATGCTAACTTCTTCCCATTTCCAACCAGGAATTGATAAGGGTTGAAGTAAGCCTGCTTTCATGTGAACGGCTTTCACACGACAACAATTGTCACAACGAGCGACAAAAGCAGCAATCTCCTTTTTCATCTTTGTCCACCAAAACAGAGGTTTCAGATCCTGATACATCTTGCTACTACCAGGATGGATAGACAACTTGGATGAATGAGCTTCAGATAAGATCTGGTTCCACAGCTCACGGTCTTTTGGGACCACAAGTCGATCTTTGAACCAAAGAATTCCGTTTTCATCGACCCGGAAGTGCTTGGTTTCTTCTTCCTTCATTTTCCTCTTTATATGGTGGATACCCACATCTGTTTGCTGCAATTCGATGACTCGATTGCGAAGAGTACTCTCCAGAGAAATCTGGTTGAGCACAAGTGGGTGCATAAGATGTGACAACAATGGATCTTCCACCTGAACCGAGTGACAGTGCGCTTTTCGACTCAAGGCATCCGCAACCACGTTTGCCTTGCCCGGATGGTAGTGCACTTGTAGATTATAATCTTTAATCAACTCAAGCCACCTTTGCTGCCGCATGTTCAATTCAGGTTGAGTGAAGATGTACTTCAGACTCTTATGATAAGTGTAAATATTGCACAGATTACCCAACAAATAGTGCCTCCAGATTTTCAAAGCATGAACAACTGCAGCCAATTCTAGGTCATGAGTAGGGTAATTGACCTCATGCTTTCGAAGTTGGCGTGAGGCATACGCGATGACACGACCTTCTTGCATCAGCACACAGCCTAGACCAATACCCGATGCATAACAAAAGACATCGAAGGGCTTCTCGATATCAGGTTGAGCTAGGACAGGAGCTGACGTTAGCAAGGTCCTCAACTTGTGGAATGCCTCTTCACACTCAGGTGTCCATACAAACTTATCATCTTTCTGGAGTAGGCGAGTCATAGGCTTGGATATTTTTGAGAATTCCGGAATGAGCCAAACTAAGAAAACTCCGAACCTCGTGTACCGAAGTTGGAACTTTCCAATCCAGCACTTTTTGCACCTTAGCTGGATCCACCGATATGCCTTCTTCAGATAAGACATGGCCCAAGAAAGGTACTTTCTTCAGCCAAAACTCGCATTTTTTGAACTTAGCATAAAGCTGATGCTCACGCAAGCGTGACAACACCACACACAGATGCTCTGCATGCTCCTCTTCATTGCAAAAATATACCAGGATATCATCAATGAAGACCACCACAAACTTGTCCAATTCGGGCATGAACACCGAATTCATGAGATACATGAAATGAGCAGGTGCATTCGTAAGAGCGAAGGACATGACGAGATACTCGTACAACCCATACCTCGTCGAGAAAGCTATCTTAGGTACATCTTCAGGACGGATCTTGATCTGATGGTACCCAGATTGCAAATCAATCTTGGAGAATACCTTGGCTTTAGACAACTGATCAAAGAGGATATCAATGCGAGGAAGAGGGTATTTATTCTTGATGGTCACCGCGTTCAGGGGACGATAGTCCACACACATGCGCAAAGACTGATCCTTCTTCTTCACAAAGATAGCCGGACAACCCCAAGGAGAAGAACTAGGACGGATAAGACCCTTCTTCAACAACTCATTCAACTGGGTCTTAAGCTCAGCTAGCTCATTTGGTGACATTCTATATGGTCTTCTAGAGACAGGAGCGGTACCTGGGATTCATTCAATTTTGAACTCCACATCCCGATCTGGAAGAAGCCCGGGTAAATCATCAGGGAATACATCCGGGAACTCACACATGACCGGAATATCCTTGATGGCCCTAGATGTAACTGCATTCATGGTGCTATGGATTTGAATATTGTGAGGAAGCTGCACTAAGAACGCCTCTTTGGTATTTGGGTCTCTCAACATAACTACACGAGTGGTGGTGTCGATAAGAACTACGTTGCCACTCATCCACTTCACACCCAGAATAACATCTATGCCCACACCGGGTAGAACAACCAAATCAGCAAGAAACTGATGGTCTCCTATTTCTAGAGTTGCCCCCAAAACCACTTGATTGGTAGAAATATCATTTCAAACAACACTAATGCAATAACTGCCCTTATCAAGTGTAAATGCCTTAAGATTATGCTCAGACACAATGTATGAACTCACAAAAGAATGTGATGCTCCTGAATCAAAAAGCACAAGTGCATCACATTAGTTAACTTGAAACTTACCAGCCGTAACTACCTCACCAGCAGAGGTTGCCTCCACAGTTGTGTAGTGAACACGCCCCTTGCGGACGTTCCCTTGGTTGCCCTTCTTTGGCGGGTAAGGACAATTGCTCTGCCAATGCCCGGTCTGATTGCAGTTCCAGCACGGACGGTTGGTGGGTGGAGTTTTGGCATAGCTGGGACCCATGTTGCCCCTAGGAAGAGCAATAGAGTACCCCTTGCGGAAACCTGTCTTTGCCTGATTCTTCTTCACTGGAGGGCGATACCGCTGGTTAGGAGTTGGAGCACGGTACGGGGGTCTAGTTGCCACTGGAGCCTTGGACTGAGATGCCCCTGTCCCAGCCTCAAAAGCCCTCTTGCGAGTCTTGGTTGCAGTGTACACAGTGTTATAGTTCTCTTGAGTGAGAGCATCACTAACAAACTCATTGAAAGTTGCACACTTAGAGCGGCCCATGGTTTTCAGCAACTTGGGGCCAAGACCGCACTTGAAGCTAGCAATCTTCTTCGCCTCAGTGTTCACAAACTCAGGAGCATACCCCGACAGATGATTGAAAGCATCTAGGTACTCCTTCAGAGTTTTGTTTCCCTGAGTCAATAGCATAAACTCAGTATGCTTCATCTCCATAACACTAGGAGGAATGAAATGCCCCTTGAAAGCTTCACAGAAAAGATTCCAATCAAGCATGGTGTTGTCCGGAAGAGCCTCCCGATACTGATTCCACCATATGCCTGCCGGACCCTGCAGTTGGTGAGCTGAATACTCGGCCTTCAAACCCTCGGTCAGGCGAAGCAACCGGAACTTTTGTTCCACCGTGTTCAGCCATTCCTCAGCTTGAAGGTGTTCTTCAGCCTCTCTGAACGATGGGGGCTTTGTATCCATGAAATCCTTGAAGCTACTGTACTGGTTAGGTGCTGGCCCTTCTTGTGCATGACGACTACCCTGATTTGCCATCCGGTTGTTGGTCTCAGTGAGCATCCTCTGATTTTCCACCATCATTTGCATCAGCTCAGCTGGATTTGTTGGTGGAGGAGGAGGGGGTGGGTTCATGTTCGCACGCTGTTCCACACCTCGAGTGCCACGAGACATCTGTAAAAATACAGTCAGTGAGTATTGATGATGACAACATTTGCCGTAGAAGAACTTATATTCATGCCTGAAAGTATTCGAGAGAATAGCTTTACAAAAAGGCACAATAATTCAATTCCACAAAATAACATCACCAATCCAACACATGATAGAGATATCCGTAATATGCACAACAATGGAAAACATCGTCACAACCGATCGAACATGATAACGTTAACACATTGGGTCCATAAAGTTATTACACCATCCCAGTACATGACATAGTCAAAGATCAAGGTTCCGGATTACAACATGATTACAAAAGCACCACTGCTGACTGCCATACGACAAAAGATCCTCACTACACTCCAGGCTCGTCGCCCGAGTCAGCGTCGAAGATCGCCTCTCCATCCTCGTCGCTAACCGGCTCAAGCTCCTTGTCCTCCACGTCCTCGTGCAAAGGTGGTGCAGCCGCTGCTGGTCCATCTACCTCCATACCATCATCATTGGCCACAATCACCTGAGGTCCCACCTCTGGAAACACGGGTACAGGGCGAGGAATTGGGTGTAGCAAGTTGTTGAGACGGTGAATCTCCACAAGACCAGCCTCATTCTGATCCTGCAGATAGTTCTCCCGCTCAAGCGACTGGATCCTGTGCATCTCCCAAGCCCGGCGCCTCTTCTCCGACACGCGGAGCGCAGTATCCCTATCTTGCGTGACCTGAACCAAGCGCACCTGCACTGTCTCCCTCTCTCTAGCCAACTGACTCATCTGATCCTACTTATGATCTCTCTCCCTGATGGCCTTCACCCACTGCTGCCTACGGTACTCCGCAATGCCTTCCCAGTCATTGCGGTCTTTCTACGCTTGCTCTAGGAGTTTAGCTTGCTTGCGAAACATGCGAGCACGCTTTTCAGCCTTCTGTTGCATCTCCTGAGCCTGGCGAACAGCCACCATCACTTGGGCATAGGTGTCCTCTCGCTGACTGAACAGCTTGAGCACAGCCATCATAGCACTCATAGCAGGACTGGAACTCTCAGCTCGCTCTCCATGACCACGGACCAACGCACACCCTCAGCCTGCTTCCACTCCGCTGCTGCTGGGTGAGCACGAGGAATGGAGGCCGCTGGTCCTCCTGTCAGCTCATCACCAAACTTCTGATAGATGTTGAGCAGCATCGCATGGGCTGCAATCTGAGCTGCTTCCCATGGAGTTTGCCCATCGGAGTTGCAGGTCCACCCTGTCCATGAAGGTTTGCCCCCATGTGGTGGGACAACTCCCTGCACAGCAAACCACTGCAATTCTCCTATCATATCCACCTCCCACCAAGAATACTAAGGTGGCTCAGTATATCCCATAGACTGCATCACCCTCCAGAGCAGAGTAGGAGTGCCAAACTCGCTCAAGAAGGTGTCACTAGGGCGAGGTGAAGCGGGCACGTCCATCTGTGGAAAGGAATAATCATGGGTACAAGAGGATTAGTTTAAGCACAATTATTTAATTAAAGGGATGGCATTGTAAGAGAAGGAGCAGACATAATGAATGTATGAATGCGACATGATCCATGCACGAACCGTACGTCCTCCCAAACTTAGAAAATTAATATTCTAACGGATACACGGTGCCATACATTAATCTCTCGATACGATAACTATCGTTTTACACGTGCGCTGTTAGAGTACCTGCAGAAAACTTCATTCAAGAAAGCAGTAAACTAAGTGCACATTGCTTGGACATGCCCAACACGCACAAACAATGACACCACAGCTACCTGAGAAATTAAATACTCCCCAATTAAGTTTCTTTCGTGGTTCCATGGTTAGACATGTAACCACTCCAAAAAAACACCACGAACACTCCCCTAGACCGCCGTTTGGACGATCATGCTCTCACAGCTCACACTTACCAGAGCGTAGGTGCGACGTTGCATAATTTAAATCTAGCAACATATGTGGCTAATTCACTATGAAGGCTACCTGTACCATTAGACCACAGGGTAGCATAGTGTTGTCATCACACATCCATACCTGAGTACTACCGGAGATACTTAAAATAAAACGCCCCAAGTCAGTACTTAAATAGCCACCTATAATCATTATATGAGCAAGGAGGATTCGACCACTGGCATAACTTAAGTATTGATTTTTACAATTTTTATTTAAAAACTCTTTTGTTTTTAAATACACAAACGCTACATTTATAATGCTGAACTTGCTCTTATACCAGCTGTCACAGAACCGACCAAATTATAAGAGTTCAAGTGTAGAAACGATCGACAAGCAATCAAGTTTCCAAACTTGAGCCCATATAATCCTGGTAGTCAACTGAAATCACGAAGGACGTCAAACCAACTTGCAACAAACCAAGATCATAATAGTTCAACACAACACAGTGAATGTTACATAGTCATTCATTTCCGTCGAAGCGGCGCCACATCGGAGTTACCTAGTTATTACAACACAAGTTTGCAGTAGCGGAAGCAAAATATTTTACAACACACATTCCAAAGTTTTTGTTATTGCCAGAGTCTCATGCCATCCATCCAAAAGCAGCAGGTACGAGTTTGTTAGAGAACCGTGCCCAACGGTTTAGTCCTCATCCCCAGCGGGATGGAGACAGGTCTTGCAGAAGCCATCATAAAAGATATCATCTGCAACAGGTGGGAGATAAGCCCTGAGTACGAGGATGTACTCAGCTAGACTTACCCGTCTAGTAAAACATAAAAGACACCAAGGACCATGCAAGGCTAAATATAGAGTGGAGCTGGCTTGACTTAACAGTTGCCAAAAGCTTAACTGATAGCTACATTACTGTAAAAGCATCATATTAATCATCATTAGCCTACCACTAGATTAGCACCTGTACTAGAACACATCACTTGATTATTACAAGCAATAATAACCATATCAAGTTCCTCATATGCTCTTTCTTGCTATCATCATTAACACGAACCATTGTTCTTTAGTGGATGCTACGTTTGCCGCTGCTCTATTAAGTTCTCACTATCCGGGAGAGACAGCGATTCGAATTGATTCCTATCCAGCTGGAGGGTTATTCCTAGCACTCACCCAAGCATCTCCCGTCGGAGAGCCAGCGGGTCACCTTTGGTATGACTCAAAAATCGCGGCTCCGATCAGCGCCGCACTCCTAGAACTACCACTCTGCCAGGGAGGTCAGGAATTTTAACTCACCTGCCTTTCGTCTTACGCCAATGGTCCCCCGCACACCGCACTTCCTCCAGTAGTGCGCACTTTATACTTGCCGGTCTTCCGGCCTGAGTCATATTACTAGGCTTCGCGGTCGGAACGAGTTATCCGGCCAACTAAGTGTTAGGCATGCGTTCAACATGACAAGAGGACGTACAACGATCGGTCCTTAGCAGCCATGGATGGAGTTACTACAACCTTGCAAAACTCCGCCCGGCTTATGTCACTTTAATCAGGTTCCAACCACGATAGCACATATAGGCAATCGTGATCTGACACAACCCTATCTCGCGCAGGTGACAGGATATCACCCGACTTCTACCGGTTAAAGCATGACTAAGCCGCTACTCGATCCTAACTCTATGACTAGGTAAAGGTAAAATATCTGGACAAGGATTGAGTGACATGCAGCAAAGGTTTCATCACAACTCCTATACGTAAATGCATCAATAGATATAACATACTCAAATAAGCTTTCAAAATTAAAGTGGGAGACTTAAGATGCACCGGGGCTTGCCTTTCACGAACGATGCCGGCTCGTGATTCGGGCACTCAACTTCCTCTTCGGGCTCCTTGTGTCCGGCTTGCTGGACCTCCACCTCCGGGCTGATCTCCTGGCCTTCGTGAACTACTTGGAGCTCGAACGCGGTCGTTGCTTCCGGTGCACCTATTACATGCATAAAGAATAAGTAATGTGTGCATATTAGATTAGAATGAATGCTTGCCAATGCAATGAGAACTTCACTGGACACTCATTTACTGAGTAAACTTCTAAGATAAACTCACAAAGGATAACTAATTATCTTAGCGAAACTTAGCGAGTCCAACCATAAACAGCAAGCATCACATAACAAGGCAGCCCAGTAAACAGGTTATAACTATTGCTATAAAGATCCAATAAACACAAATGAGGACATTCTGGAAAGCTTACAAAATTGTCTACATTTAATCTTTAAACATCACAGCAAGATTCATAAGTTAAACAAGTCATTTAAATAAAGTTCCAGGTTCTATCCCAGAAAAACAGAGAACACCTATTTCTGGAACCCAACTTGGAAAAGCTATGACTTTCAAACTATTGGACCAAATGATCCCAAAATTAAACCACAGCTAGATCATACAGTTTACAACAACTTTGATTTAGACAAGTCTTCCAGCAAACCAAGTTATCAACAAGTAAAGGTTAGATTACCCCCTTGCTGTCCAGGACAGCTCTTAACCCTCTAATTAATTATTTGATGACATAACCAAAACATAATCAGTGTCAACCACAAGGCTTACAAGCACAAGCATATCACAAGATAACCAGAACATCATATGTTCACCCCTAAACATTTAATATCATAGTACTTATTAATTTAATTCACTAAAGGGGCATAAGTACAAGATACTAGCAAAAGTACTCAGAAAAATCTACAAAAATTACAGAAGCATAAGTATAGCATTTATACATTACCATAAAAATTTCAGAAGCAATGCACATGCCAAATTCAAGATAAGCATTTAACATGTGGCAAGGTATTTATTTCATAAATTCAGAAACATGGCTTATATAGTGTCAAACAACAGATTTCAGATTATTTACAAACTACTACTACCATAAAGAAGTGTCACACCATAGTAGAGCACCAGCATAAGCATCAATTATTTACTATGATTTAAATAAGAAAACAAGCCATATCTCAGCCATAAATTTCATACCACAGATATATCACTCCACAAATCATGAAATTATTATCACAGCATTCTCATACAACTCAGAGACTACCATCAAAATTTCATAGCAAAAGGAGCAGTGAAACAAAAGATATGAATTTACTCACGAATAACAAGATTAAATCCTAATAATTATTTTTCTCAGAAAACATGGTACATTTTATATTTTTAATAAACACTATCCATCTCAACGAATCTCACAAAATTGGTTTCACAATTTTTGGATCTTAGAAACTGGAGATATGATTTTTGTAAAGAAGCCAAAAACCTGGATTTGAATAAAAGAAAAGGAGTGAAACGATGCGACACTGGCAGCGGGTCCCGCATGTCATGGTCGTCTTCCTCACGGCCGAGGTGACTCTCACCGGCGATTTCTCCGTGACGGCGAGGTCTCCGGCCAAAACAAGGGCACCAACGTGACCCTTAGATCCTTGCGAACCGATTGACCCCCGTTTCCCCGCGGCGGAGCCACCGGATATGGCTTGCCGTCGACCATGGCGGCTCGGCGGAGGTGCTCGGCGTTACGCCGAAGCTCTCAGGCCAGTAGAGTGCGACCTAGGGTTTCCTACAGCACCAGAGAACTACGGCGAAGCTTCCTAGGTAGGCGACTTGGCTTGAAACGGCGTGGAATGAGCTGGCCACGAGAGAGCCCATCTCCGGCGGAAACACGGCGGCGCTGCGTGTCGTGTCCGGCGACGGTGAGCGCGGTAGAGCGTCCACCAAGTGGTGCAAACGTTCGCTAAGGACCTAAGCTACCTCTAGGACCTAATCAGAAAAGACGAGAGGCTTCGAGGAGCTCGGCATTGAGTTCGCCGAAGAAGAAGGTCACGGCGACCCGATTTGGGGGAAGTTGGAAATGTCAGCTCATCCGAGGGTTTCACGGCGAGTTAGCGGGTGGAGGATGGAGAGCGGTTCACGGCGGAGCTGTGGGCGAGTTTTGGTGAGCAGCAACGCAGTGACGAGCGCGATTGAGCTCGCGACGGTGAGCTCACTACGGCCGCTTTTCTGGCGAAAGAGTGAGAGGAAGGAAAGAGTGGACGCGTCCACTGCGTCCGGGGCGTCGTCGTGGAGGTCATGCGCGCGCTGGGAGCTAACGAGCGGGGCCAAGAGCGACGTACGGGCGACAAATGTCGACGAAGCTCTGTCGCCGGTAGGCCACGTCGACGAGCTCGGCTCCGATTCAGACACGGCGTTGATCGTCTGACAGAGCAACTTCAACGATGATTATCTTCCAAACCAAAGTGAGTTAGGAGATGGTGTAGTTGACAAAGTTGGAGTACTAGCTGAGTTCTACAATATTGTCAACTGGAGCAAGAGCCAGATCAGCATGGTTTGGAAACAGCCCCAAATCTGCCTTGTGGGTCACTTTTGAGCTAGATGTGATCATTTGCATGAGATGAACATAAAACAACTTTTGTTCTTTATAAAAGTTGCTACAAATTTTCTGTAGAAAGTTTTGACATGCAAACATTTTATGAAACACTTTTTAAAAGTCTAAGCAAAAGAGGTTTCTAGGGCTTATACAAAGAAGTATGACTTAAGTGATTATTTTGGAGAAGTGATCAATATGAACATTGTTCCTAAGGTTGGGTTAAGCATAGATAAGCTAATTACCAAGACTTAACACACAAGCATGAGCATGGTTAATACAAACATAAGCATAGGAAGCATGATTAAACAAGTTAGAGCACACTTCAGCATAAAATGACATGGCTCAAGGTAGATGATGATCATGATATGCTTGAGTAGATGATAATGCTCATGTTATGCATGTGATTGATACAACCATAACACTGGGGTGTTACAAACATTATGCCCAGGGTACTCTTTGAAAAATTCTTTACATATCCTTTATTAGAAACAACCACGTGTTTGCAGTTTGCACATCAGGTGTTAAGTTTCCCCAAGGGAATATTGAAGAACCTCTGTGTCCGAGTTGGTACCATGTACCCCCCAGTAGACTTCGTGGTGATAGAGACCGGTAATGACGAGAGGGCACCCATAATCTAAGGGAGGCCATTCGTGAACATCTCGGGAGCTGTCATCTATGCTAGTGCTGCCAAGATCAGTTTCTACATCAAAGGGAGAAAGGAGACGTTTTCCTTCAAGAACAAGACTACACAAATCCTAGAGCAATCCCGACATGAAACAAGGAAGATATGCCGAACCGTTCAGTTTGGCCGGCCGTTTGGGGATGATATGCCGAACTACGGACCAAGTGAGTACCAATCTGCTCATGTAGACACTCCCAAAAATGGGCAGTGAACTTTGGTCCACGATCTGATACGATAGTTCAAGGCACACCATACTGACGAACAATGTTCACGAAATACAATTCTGCATACTGGTGTGGACGATAATCAGTTCGAACTGGAATAAAACGAGCAACCTTGGTCAAACTGTCTACAATCACCCAGATAGAGTCGTAACCCTTGACAGAAGTTGGGAGTCCAACAATGAAATCCATGCTAACTTCTTCCCATTTCCAACCAGGAATTGATAAGGGTTGAAGTAAGCCTGCTTTCATGTGAACGGCTTTCACACGACAACAATTGTCACAACGAGCGACAAAAGCAGCAATCTCCTTTTTCATCTTTGTCCACCAAAATAGATCCTGATACATCTTGCTACTACTAGGATGGATAGACAACTTGGATGAATGAGCTTCAGATAAGATCTGGTTCCACAGCTCACGGTCTTTTGGGACCACAAGTCGATCTTTGAACCAAAGAATTCTGTTTTCATCGACCCGGAAGTGCTTGGTTTCTTCTTCCTTCATTTTCCACTTTATATGGTGGATACCCACATCTGTTTGCTGCAATTCGATGACTCGATTGTGAAGAGTACTCTCCAGAGAAATCTAGTTGAGCACAAGTGGGTGCATAAGATGTGACAACAATGGATCTTCCACCTGAACCGAGTGACAGTGCGCTTTTCGACTCAAGGCATCCGCAACCACGTTTGCCTTGCCCGGATGGTAGTGCATTTGTTGATTATAATCTTTAATCAACTCAAGCCACCTTTGCTGCCGCATGTTCAATTCAGGTTGAGTGAAGATGTACTTCAGACTCTTATGATAAGTGTAAATACTGCACAGATTACCCAACAAATAGTGCCTCCAGATTTTCAAAGCATGAACAACTGCAGCCAATTCTAGGTCATGAGTAGGGTAATTGACCTCATGCTTTCGAAGTTGGCGTGAGGCATACGCGATGACACGACCTTCTTGCATCAGCACACAGCCTAGACCAATACCCGATGCATAACAAAAGACATCGAAGGGCTTCTCGATATCAGGTTGAGCTAGGACAGGAGCTGACGTTAGCAAGGTCCTCAACTTGTGGAATGCCTCTTCACACTCAGGTGTCCATACAAACTTATCATCTTTCTGGAGTAGGCGAGTCATAGGCTTGGATATTTTTGAGAATTCCGGAATGAACCGACGATAATACCCAGCCAAACTGAGAAAACTCCGAACCTCGTGTACCGAAGTTGGAACTTTCCAATCCAGCACTTGTTGCACCTTAGCCGAATCCACCGATATGCCTTCTTCAGATAAGACATGGCCCAAGAAAGGTACTTTCTTCAGCCAAAACTCGCATTTGCTGAACTTAGCATAAAGCTGATGCTCACGCAAGCGTGACAACACCACACACAGATGCTCTACATGCTCCTCTTCATTGCAAAAATATACCAGGATATCATCAATGAAGACCACCACAAACTTGTCCAATTCGGGCATGAACACCGAATTCATGAGATACATGAAATGAGCAGGTGCATTCGTAAGAGCGAAGGACATGACGAGATACTCGTACAACCCATACCTCGTCGAGAAAGCTATCTTAGGTACATCTTCAGGACGGATCTTGATCTGATGGTACCCAGATTGCAAATCAATCTTGGAGAATACCTTGGCTTTAGACAACTGATCAAAGAGGATATCAATGCGAGGAAGAGGGTATTTATTCTTGATGGTCACCACGTTCAGGGGACGATAGTCCACACACATGCGCAAAGACTGATCCTTCTTCTTCACAAAGATAGCCAGACAACCCCAAGGAGAAGAACTAGGATGGATAAGACCCTTCTTCAACAACTCATTCAACTGGGTCTTAAGCTCAGCTAGCTCATTTGGTGACATTCTATATGGTCTTCTAGAGATAGGAGCGGTACCTAGGATTAATTCAATTTTGAACTCCACATCCCGATCTGGAGGAAGCCTGGGTAAATCATCAGGGAATACATCCGAGAACTCACACATGACCAGAATATCCTTGATGGCCCTAGATGTAACTGCATTCATGGTGCTACGGATTTGAATATCACGAGGAAGCTGCACTAAGAATGCCTCTTTGGTATTCGGGTCTCTCAACATCACTACACGAGTGGTGGTGTCGATAAGAACTATGTTGCCACTCATCCACTTCATACCCAGAATAACATCTATGCCCACACCGGGTAGAACAACCAAATCAGCAAGAAACTGATGGTCTCCTATTTCTAGAGTTGCCCCCAAAACCACTTGATTGGTAGAAATATCATTTCAAACAGCACTAATGCAATAACTGCCCTTATCAAGTGTAAATGCCTTGAGATTATGCTCAGACACAATGTCTAAACTCACAAAAGAATGTGATGCTCCTGAATCAAAAAGCACAAGTGCATCACATTAGTTAACTTGAAACTTACCAGCCGTAACTACCTCACAAGCAGAGATTGCCTCCACAGTTGTGTAGTGAGCACGCCCCTTGCGGACGTTCCCTTGGTTGCCCTTCTTTGGTGGGTAAGGACAATTGCTCTGCCAATGCCCGGTCTGATTGCAGTTCCAGCACGGACGGTTGGTGGGTGGAGTTTTGGCATAGCTGGGACCCATGTTGCCCCTAGGAAGAGCAATAGAGTACCCCTTGCGGAAACCTGTCTTTGCCTGATTCTTCTTCACTGGAGGGCGATACTACTGGTTAGGAGTTGGAGCACGGTACGGGGGTCTAGTTGCCACTGGAGCCTTGGACTGAGATGCCCCTGTCCTAGCCTCAAAAGCCCTCTTGCGAGTCTTGGTCGCAGTGTACACAGTGTTATAGTTCTCTTGAGTGAGAGCATCACTAACAAACTCATTGAAAGTTGCACACTTAGAGCAGCCCATGGTTTTCAGCAACTTGGGGCCAAGACCGCACTTGAAGCTAGCAATCTTCTTCGCCTCAGTGTTCACAAACTCAGGAGCATACCCCAACAGATGATTGAAAGCATCTAGGTACTCCTTCAGAGTTTTGTTTCCCTGAGTCAATAGCATAAACTCAGTATGCTTCATCTCCATAACACTAGGAGGAATGAAATGCCCCTTGAAAGCTTCACAGAAAAGATTCCAATCAAGCATGGTGTTGTCTGGAAGAGCCTCCCGATACTGATTCCACCATATGCCTGCCGGACCCTGCAGTTGGTGAGCTGAATACTCGGCCTTCAAACCCTCGGTCAGGCGAAGCAACCGGAACTTTTGTTCCACCGTGTTCCGCCATTCCTCAGCTTGAAGGTGTTCTTCAACCTCTCTGAACGATGGGGGCTTTGTATCCATGAAATCCTTGAAGCTACTGTACTGGTTAGGTGCTGGCCCTTCTTGTGCATGACGACCACCCTGATTTGCCATCCGGTTGTTGGTCTCAGTGAGCATCCTCTGATTTTCCACCATCATTTGCATCAGCTCAGCTGGATTTGTTGGTGGAGGAGGAGGGGGTGGGTTCATGTTCGCAGGCTGTTCCGCACCTCGAGTGCCACGAGACATCTGTAAACATACAGTTAGTGAGTATTGATGATGACAAGATTTGCCGTAGAAGAACTTATATTCATGCCTAAAAGTATTCGAGAGAATAGCTTTACAAAAAGGCACAATAATTCAATTCCATAAAATAACATCACCAATCCAACACATGATAGAGATATCCGTAATATGCACAACAACAGAAAACATCGTCACAACCGATCGAACATGATAACGTTAACACATTGGGTCCATAAAGTAATTACACCATCCCACTACATGACATAGTCAAAGATCAAGGTTCCGGATTACAACATGATTACAAAAGCACCACTGCTGACTGCCATACTACAAAAGATCCTCACAACAACTACTCACTACACTCCAGGCTCGTCGCCCGAGTCAGCGTCGAAGATCGCCTCTCCATCCTCGTCGCTAACCGGCTCAAGCTCCTCGTCCTCCACGTCCTCGTGCAAAGGTGGTGCAGCCGCTGCTGGTCCATCTACCTCCATACCATCATCATTGGCCACAATCACCTGAGGTCCCACCTCTGGAAACACGGGTACAGGGCGAGGAATTGGGTGTAGCAAGTTGTTGAGACGGTGAATCTCCACAAGACCAGCCTCAATCTGATCCTGCAGATAGTTCTCCCGCTCAAGCGACTGGATCCTGTGCATCTCCCAAGCCCGGCGCCTCTTCTCCGACACGCGGAGCGCAGTATCCCTATCTTGCGTGACCTGCACCAAGCGCTCCTGCACTGTCTCCCTCTCTCTAGCCAACTGACTCATCTGATCCTACTTATGATCTCTCTCCCTGATGGCCTTCACCCACTGCTGCCTACGGTACTCGCAATGCCTTCCCAGTCATTGCGGTCTTTCTGCGCTTGCTCTAGGAGTTTAGCTTGCTTGCGAAACATGCGAGCACGCTTTTCAGCCTTCTGTTGCATCTCCTGAGCCTGGCGAACAGCCACCATCACTTGGGCATAGGTGTCCTCTCGCTGACTGAACAGCTTGAGCACAGCCATCATAGCACTCATAGCAGGACTGGAACTCTCAGCTCGCTCTCCATGACCACGGACCAACGCACACCCTCAGCCTGCTTCCACTCCGCTGCTGCTGGGTGAGCACGAGGAATGGAGGCCGCTGGTCCTCCTGTCAGCTCATCACCAAACTTCTGATAGATGTTGAGCAGCATCGCATGGGCTGCAATCTGAGCTGCTTCCCATGGAGTTTGCCCATCGGAGTTGCAGGTCCACCCTGTCCATGCAGGTTTACCCCCATGTGGTGGGACAACTCCCTGCACAGCAAACCACTGCAATTCTCCTATCATATCCACCTCCCACCAAGAATACTAAGGTGGCTCAGTATATCCCATAGACTGCATCACCCTCCAGAGCAGAGTAGGAGTGTCAAACTCGCTCAAGAAGGTGTCACTAGGGCGAGGTGAAGCGGGCGCGTCCATCTGTGGAAAGGAATAATCATGGGTACAAGAGGATTAGTTTAAGCACAATTATTTAATTAAAGGGATGGCATTGTAAGGGAAGGAGTAGACAGAATGTATGTATGAATGCGACGTGATGCATGCACGAACCGTACGTCCTCCCAAACTTAGAAAATTAATATTCTAACGGATATACGGTGGCATACATTCATCTCTCGATACGATAACTATCGTTTTACGCGTGCGCTGTTAGAGTACCTGCAGAAAACTTCATTCAAGAAAGCAGTAAACTAAGTGCACATTGCTTGGACATGCCCAACACGCACAAACAATGACACCACAGCTACCCGAGAAATTAAATACTCCCCAATTAAGTTTCTTTCGTGGTTCCATGGTTAGACATGTAACCACTCCAGAAAAACACCGCGAACACTCCCCTAGACCGCCGTTTGGACGATCATGCTCTCACAGCTCACACTTACCAGAGCGTAGGTGCGACGTTGCATAATTTAAATCTAGCGACATATGTGGCTAATTCACATATGAAGGCTACCTCTACCATTAGACCACAGGGTAGCATAGTGTGGTCATCACACATCCATACCTGAGTACTGCCGGAGATGCTTAAAATAAACGCCCCAAGTCAGTACTTAAATAGCCACCTATAATCCTTATATGGGCAAGGAGGATTCGACCACTGGCATAACTTAAGTATTGATTTTTACATTTTTTATTTAAAAACTCTTTTGTTTTTAAATACACAAACGCTGCATTTATAATGCTGAACTTGCTCCGATACCAGCTGTCACAGAACCGACCAAATTATAAGAGTTCAAGTGTAGAAACGATCGACAAGCAATCAAGTTTCCAAACTTGAGCCCATATAATCCCGGTAGTCAACTGAAATCACGAAGGACGTCAAACCAACTTGCAACAAACCAAGATGATAATAGTTCAACACAACACAGTGAATGTTACATAGTCATTCATTTCCGTCGAAGCGGCGCCACATCGGAGTTACTTAGTTATTACAACACAAGTTTGCAGTAGCGGAAGCAAAATATTTTACAACACACATTCCAAAGTTTTTGTTATTGCCAGAGTCTCATGCCATCCATCCAAAAGCAGCAGGTACGAGTTTGTTAGAGAACCGTGCCCAACGGTTTAGTCCTCATCCCCAGCGGGATGGAGACAGGTCTTGCAAAAGCCATCATAAAAGATATCATCTGCAACAGGTGGGAGATAAACCCTGAGTACGAGGATGTACTCAGCTAGACTTACCCGTCTAGTAAAACATAAAAGACACCAAGGACCATGCAAGGCTAAATATAGAGTGGAGCTGGCTTGACTTAACAGTTGCCAAAAGCTTAACTGATAGCTACATTACTGTAAAAGCATCATATTAATCATCATTAGCCTACCACTAGATTAGCACCTGTACTAGAACACATCACTTGATTATTACAAGCAATAATAACCATATCAAGTTCCTCATATGCTCTTTCTTGCTATCATCATTAACACGAACCATTGTTCTTTAGTGGATGCTACGTTTGCCGCTGCTCTGTTAAGTTCTCACTATCCGGGAGAGACAGCGATTCGAATTGATTCCTATCCAGCTGGAGGGTTATTCCTAGCACTCACCCAAGCATCTCCCATCGGAGAGCCAGCGGGTCACCTTTGGTATGACTCAAAAATCGGGGCTCCGATCAGCGCCGCACTCCTAGGGCTACCACTCTGCCACGGAGGTCAGGAATTTTAACTCACCTGCCTTTGGTCTTACGCCAATGGTCCCCAGCACACCGCACTTCCTCCAGTAGTGTGCACTTTATACTTGCCGGTCTTCCGGCCTGAGTCATACTACTAGGCTTCGCGGTCGGAACGAGTTATCCGGCCAACTAAGTGTTAGGCATGCATTCAACATGACAAGAGGACGTACAACGATCGGTCCTTAGCTGCCACGGACCGAGTTACTACAACCTTGCAAAACTCCGCCCGGCTTATGTCACTTTAATCAGGTTCCAACCACGATAGCACATATAGGCAATCGTGATCCGACATAACCCTATGTCGCGCAGGTGACAGGATATCACCCGACTTCTACCGGTTAAAGCATGTCTAAGCCGCTACTCGATCCTAACTCTATGACCAGGTAAAGGTAAAATATCTGGACAAGGATTGAGTGACATGCAGCAAAGGTTTCATCACAACTCCTATACGTAAATGTATCAATAGATATAACATACTCAAATAAGCTTTCGAAATTAAAGTGGGAGACTTAAGATGCTCCGGGGCTTGCCTTTCACGAACGATGCCGGCTAGTGATTCGGGCACTCAACTTCCTATTCGGGCTCCTCGTGTCCGACTTGCTGAACCTCCACCTCCGGGCTGATCTCCTGGCCTTCGTGAACTACTTGGAGCTCGAACGCGGTCGTTGCTTCCGGTGCACCTATTGCATGCATAAAGAATAAGAAATATGTGCATACTAGATTAGAATGAATGCTTGCCAATGCAATGAGAACTTCACAGGACACTCATTTACTGAGTAAACTTCTAAGATAAACTCACAAAGGATAACTAATTATCTTAGCGAAACTTAGCGAGTCCAACCATAAACAGCAAGCATCACATAACAGGGCAGCCCAGTAAACAGATTATAACTATTGTTATAAAGATCCAACAAACACAAATGAGGACATTCTGGAAAGCTTATGAAATTGTCTACATTTCATCTTTAAACATCACAGCAAGATTTATAAGTTAACCAAGTCATTTAAACAAAGTTCCAGGTTCTGTCCCAGAAAAACAGAGAACACCTATTTCTGGAACCCAACTTGGAAAAGCTATGACTTTCAAACCATTGGACCAAATGATCCCAAAATTAAACTACAGCTAGATCATACAGTTTACAACAACTTTGATTTAGACAAGTCTTCCAGCAAACCAAGTTATCAACAAGTAAAGGTTAGATTACCCCCTTGCTGTCCAGGACAGCTCTTAACCCTCTAATTAATTATTTGATGACATAACCAAAACATAATCAGTGTAAACCACAAGGCTTACAAGCACAAGCATATCATAAGATAACCAGAACATCATATGTTCAGCCCTAAACATTTAGTATCATAGTACTTATTAATTTAATTCACTAAAGGGGCATAAGTACAAGATACTAGCAAAAGTACTCAGAAAAATCTAAAAAAATTACAGAAGCATAAGTATAGCATTTATACATTACCATAAAAATTTCAGAGCCAATGCACGTGCCAAATTCAAGATAAGCATTTAACATATGGCAAGGTATTTATTTCATAAATTCAGAAACATGGCTTATATAGTGTCAAACAACAGATTTCAGATTATTTACATACTACTACTACCATAAAGAAGTGTGACACCAAAGTAGAGCACCAGCACAAGCATCAATTATTTACTATGATTTAAATAAGAAAACAAGCCAAATCTCAACCATAAATTTCATACCACAGATATATCACTCGAAAAATCATGAAATTATTATCACAGGATTCTCATACCACTCAGAGACTACCATAAAAATTTCATAGCAAAAGAAACAGTGAAACAAAAGATATGAATTTACTCATGAATAACAAGATTAAATCCTAATAATTATTTTTCCTATAAAACATGGTACATTTTATATTTTTAATAAAAACTAGCCATTTCAAAGAATCTCACAAAATTGGTTTCACAAAATTGATTTTTGCAAAGAAGCCAAAAACCTGGATTTGAATAAAAGAAAATGAGGGAAACGATGCGACACTGACAGCGGGTCCCGCATGTCAAGGTCGTCTTCCTCACGGCCGAGGCGACTCTCACCAGCGATTTCTCCGCGACGACGAGGTCTCCGGCCAAACCAAGGGCACCAACTTGACCCTTAGACCCTTGCGAACCGATTGACCCCTTTTCCCCGCGGCGGAGCCACCGGAAATAGCTTGCCGTCGACCATGGCGGCTCGGCGAAGGTGCTCGGCGTTACGCCATAGCTCTAAGGCCGGTAGAGCGCGACCTAGGGTTTCCTATAGCACCAGAACTACGGCGATGCTTCCTAGGTAGGCGACTTGGCATGAAACGGCGTGCAATGAGCTGGCCACGAGAGAGCCCAACTCCGGCGGAAACACGGCGGCGCTGCGCGTCGTGTCCGGCGATGGTGAGCGCGGTAGAGCGTCCACCCATTCGCTAAGGACCTAAGCTACCTCCAGAACCTAACCAGAAAAGACGAGAGGCTTCAAGGAGCTCGGCATTGAGTTCACTGGAGAAGAAGGTCACGGCGACCGGATTTGGGGGAAGTTGGAAATGTCGGCTCACCCGAGGGTTTCACGGCGAGTTAGCGGGTGGAGGATGGAGAGCGGTTCACGGTGGAGCTGTGGGTGAGTTTTGGTGAGCAGAAACATAGCGTGAGCGTGATTGAGCTCACCGGAGTGAGCTCACTGCGGCCGCTTTTCTGGCGAAAGTGTGAGAGGAAGGAAAGAGTGGACACGTCCACTGCGTCCGGGGCGTCGCCGTGGAGGTCATGCGTGCGCTGGGAGCTGACGAGCGGGGCCAAGAGCGACGTACGGGCGACAAATGTCGACGAAGCTCTGTCGCCGGTCGGCCACGTCGACGAGCTCGGCTCCGATTCAGACACGGCGTTGATCGTCTGACAGAGCAACTTCCAAACCAAAACGAGTTAGGAGATGGTGTAGTTGACAAAGTTGGAGTACTAGCTGAGTTCTACAACATTGTCAACTGGAGGAAGAGCCAGATCGGCCTGGTTTGAAAGATATGAAGTTTTCAAAATTGATCAAGCAAACTGCTGCGTCCCCAGACTTAGAAAAATTTCTTAAGTGTTGGAAACAGCCCCAAATCTGCCTTGTGGGTCACTTTTGAGCTAGATGTGATCATTTTCATGAGATGGCCATAAAACAACTTTTGTTCCTTATAAAATTTTCTACAACTTTTCTGTAGAAAGTTTTGACATGCAAACATTTTATGAAACATTTTTAAAAGTCTAAGAAAAAGAGGTTTCTAGGGCTTATACAAAGAAGTATGACTTAAGTGATTATTTTGGTGAAGTGATCAACATGAACATTGTTCCTAAGGTTGGGTTAAGCATAGATAAACTAATTACCAAGACTTAACACACAAGCATGAGCATGGTTCATAGAAACATAAGCATAGGAAGCATGATTAAACAAGTTAGAGCAGACTTCAGCATAAAATGACACGGCTCAAGGTAGATGATGATCATGATATGCTTGAGTAGATGATAATGCTCATGTTATGCATGTGATTGATACAACCATAACACTGGGGTGTTACAAATATTATGCCCAGAGTACTATTTGAAAAATTCTTTACATATCCTTTATTAGAAACAACCATGTGTTTGCAGTTTGCAGATCAGGCGTTAAGTTTCCCCAAGGGAATATTGAAGAACCTCTTTGTCCGAGTTGGTACCTTGTACGCCCTAGCAGACTTCATGGTGATAGAGACCGGTAATGATGAGAGGGCACCCGTAATCTAAGGGTGGCCATTCGTGAACACCTCTGGAGCTGTCATCTAAGCTAGTGCTGCCAAGATTAGTTTCTACATCAAAGGGAGAAAGGAGACGTTTTCCTTCAAGAACAAGACTACACAAATCCCAGAGCAATCCCGACATGAACCAAGGAAGAGGACAGGAACAAGCAAGTGTGGACCGAGTCAGCTAAGATGGTCACTGCAGTTCATGGAGGTCAAGATCATCAACTTAAGTCATCGTTTCTGACCAAGAAGGACGACCCAGGTATGCCAAGCATCTATTGCTCCATTAATGGATACAACTTCTACAAGACACTTTGCGACACCGGATCGGGCGTCAACATAATGGCCGTAGTCACCTATCGGCTCTTGTTTGGAACCATGCCCCTAAAACCAACATACATTCAGCTTCAGATGGCAGATCAGACATTCCGAAAGGTTAAAGGTATAGTAACTGATGTCCCTGTCAAAATAGACGATAATTTTGTCCATACAGACTTTCAGGTTATTGACATGGGAGAAGATGAGTACGATCCACCCATCATCCTTGGGAGACCGTTCCTCAGCACCATTAAAGCAATCATCTACATTGGAATTGGAGAAGTCCACATGCACTTCCCCTCAGAGAAGGTACGCCGCTATTTTACTGACCCTAACTATATAGTTGAAGACTCTAAGCAGGTCAGGACAAGAAGAAGACGACGCAACCGCAACCAGAGGAGGCAAATCAACAAGGACGGATGGGCAAACTACGAAGGAGAAGTCGTAAGGTCTGAAAACATACAGCTTGAGCAGAACTATCCTGAGGAGACCAAAGCACCAAGTCAGTTGTGGAACATGAAGATAACTATACACGAAGAAGAGGCGCCGCCGGAAGCACCGACTACGCCATCCAACGAATCCCACGACAACTGAGAAAACGGAGAGTCCCATTCGGAGGACTTAAAAACACCAAACGCCTTGCCAAGAGGTAAACTTGGTAGTTATCCTTTTCCTGTCAATTATTTAAAATAGTTTGCTTAGTTAATCAGGTTCATACTATTCTAAAAATAAAATAAAAATGTTAAAAACAGTAAGCCCCATGTGAGTATACGAGTGACATAAAACCCATAAGTACATTCACTGTGGTGGCATAAAAATAAAATAAATATTTTTCTACTCTATAAAATGAAAATATAAAAATAGAGAATAACATTTATTGAGAAGGCTCAACATGATAAAGGCTAGATATTTATGCTAACACTTAATCAGTTCCACAAAGCTTTGTTGTCTATTTGAGCTCTATAGAATTCAAGGATCAAGAAGACTAGCAGACGGAGGACATCCTAATCGCTGTCAGGGTACTGCCGACTTTCAAATACACCTCTGCCACCTGCTAGCTACATGAGAAGAAATTACGTCAAAATCTTGCTTGGGGGAGAGCACCCCCATTTATCCCGCTAAGTATTTCTATCTATCTATATACTTATACTATATTAAAATATAAATATACATAACCATGAAAAAAACAAATAAAGATTTTGTGCTTATATGCATAAATATATCTTTTGCTTAGTGTGCTTAATAAATAAATAAAGTGGCTATGATAAAGTGAATCTTAATAATCAAACTCTAGCATGGATATGATGAATAGTTGCTCTGCCTAATTTTTTAAATTTGAGTTTTCTCCCTAGTTTAGACATAACTGTTATAATTTAAAGCTTGCTCTAAATCTTAACTTGTGGGAAGAAAACTTGATCTAAAGTCTAAGTTGTTAACGGATATGATATGGGAAGGTTGAGCTGCTGTTTATCTGTTCCTAGAGATGCTAGAATTCTGGAGAATTTTATCTTTGAAAATCTTTAAAATATCACATGATGAGTTCCTGTATGATGAGAGTTTAAATTCCTACAATAGCCATAAATACATGCTTGTTAGACTTTGAGCCACACATTTACTTTTTATTGCTTATGAACATTGAGTGTGGTCAAGCTGTGTAGACCCTTAGGAGCTTGTCATGTGGTTAAATCAAGATTCACTTGCACGTTCACTCACACATGCTGCTTCTACTCCGAAAGTACGCATCCACATATATCCACCCATTTCCATCTCCAGAGCCACCAAAAAATATTCTACTCCTAATCTAGGAGAGAATAGCCAAAAACATTTCTGTTTTCCCCTGCGAAAGAAATGCTCAAGTTATCTTGATTACTACCACTTGCTATTTATTTCAGGAAATGAGTGCTCTAAAAAAAAGTTACGAGGAAATAAAAAGGGGCAACTGCCCGGAACCTCGAAAGAAAAGAAAAAGTGAGATGAGATGTAAAAATGGACAAGTGTCTGACAGTAGAATTAGGGGTACAAGATACCCACCTGAGAGGAAAGAAAAAGAAAATATAGAGCATCTCATTCTCCTCAAAAGTTTCAAAAGAGCAAGAAAGGTATGTATCCCCTCAAAAGAGCACAAGTATAAATGGACTTTCACCATTGTTACCACCATCATCACCATACACCACTCATTCGCCACACATGCACATCTTGATTTGACTTATTGACTTGTTTCTTTGGATCCATGGTTTGACTATACAATAAATGTCTTGTAAGTATGTATACTTTATCTCCCACCTATGAGCTCTAGATATCAAAAGTCTTATTAGAGTAGGGTGAGAGAGAAGGCAATGTCACTATGGCTTATACCACAAATACCACATATTTTGAGAGAGAAGGCATATACCATCACTGTCTTGGTAAGGATCCAGAAATACCACAAAAGAGAGATCTGAGAGAATCATACAAGGAATCTCTGAGTTTTATTTGAAAATCTGCAAAAACTCCAGAGCTATAGCTGATGAAGAATAAGAGACATGACACTTGACTAGACCGTTCTATCTTTTAACTGCTCAAGACAGAAGTGACGGTTACAAGTCCCATGGTGAAAGGTAAAGTAAGTTTTAAGTATTGACAGTTTACTCTCACTCAGAGATGAGACCTTATTTAAAAGCATGTGTACCGTTAATTTTTAAAAGGTATTGTAGCAACTTCTAATCCAACACTGAAATTATCCTTGCTCAGGGACGAGCAAGAGGTAAGCTTGGGGGAGTTTGTTGATGGTCCTTAAGTATCAAATTTAATTATCAAATAAACAAAGAAAAGGATCCAAATGCAACCAACATCCAGACTTAGGGTTTTATCCGACAGAATTCCACGAGTTTTGGTGTTTGTCTATTTCTGCAGGGGGATATCAGGAATTATGGAAGAAAGGCCCACACGTCGGGTTTACATAGAGATATTAACGTGCCGCGCAATTATCCTACATCTAGAAGAGTCCAGAAGCCACGGGAATGAACGGGAGACCGGACGGGCTCAGGGCAGGGCGCCCGCCCTCCCCCCTTGGGTGCCCGCCCTGGCCTCGGGGCCAATCAGCTTCAATCTCGCGGATCATGCTCCACCGACCTAAAGGATCAAGGAAAACCGTGCGATTAATGTCGGTTTGATCCAACGGCCCGTATTCACTTGGAAGGACTATATAACCAGACCCTCTGGCCCCTGGAGGAGAGGACCTCAGACCCCTAATTCATTATTCATCTTGGGAGAAGAAGCCTCTGATCAAGCCCTAGAGCCACCACATCAATTAGATCTCTAGTTTAGCATAGCTACATAAAATTAGAACTAGAAGGAGTCAATCTTCGATTGGTTTCCGGACGCCTCAGGAGGATTCTTGGTAATTCTCTACTGTTCTTAAATTGTTCATCTTTTTTCTTCCATATTAAGAATATGACTTTGTTCTACTTCAATATATTGATTATGACTTTGCTCTACTTGTTTATATTCGCAATTATATTGTTCTTAGTTTATCATAGTTATATGCTTGGCTTAGTTAGATTGGAATTATATACATGTTTAGGATCATATAGCGTTTATCCATGTGTACAGTGGGTAAATGATAAGTATTGTGTAGGCATGGTGCCCATACCGTATTTATATGCGATTGTATCCTATATGCTAGATCGTGGGGTAGTTCGTGGTAGTGACAGCTCCATTGATTCTTATATAGTCCCCCTCTCGTGTATAGGGCTGGCAGAGAAACATTATTACAGGGGAGTGACTGCTATGTTTCTCATATTCCTTGATAATACCACTATGCATGGGCGTAGTCCTGTCTCGCAATGATTGCCAAATATAATTGCACTAACTATGATATGCTAGACTTTATAGTTGAGAATGACTTAGGAAATATTCTTGTAGTTCGTCCTAATTCCATGCTAACGACTTGCTAGAATATCTATTGAGGCGCTTATCATATTTATATGTGGCTAAGTTATGCTGATCATATTAATTATCTTTATCACCATTCATACTTTATATATCTTTTATGTGACACTTATCAATGTATGAAAGAGATAGATAAATGCTCTCAATTATACATGCAATGATAAATACTCAATCCTATATTCTATTCTATAATCAACATTGATGTTTAGCAAACCCTTCCCACTGGTAAAAAATATAAATAACGATACCTAGAATAATTCCCAGTTAAAATGCTACATCGGTATTAATCTGTGCGCTTGCAGATCCCATTTATTATTTATTTAGAAGAGCAATTGCATATTTCAATACCGCATCTCTTATGTCATGCTGGGGATGACAACTTGGCTTAAGTGGCATGAGGGATAGGTTTGGCATTTTTGGCGCCGTTATCAGAATTAGAAAATTAAGTCTACTTTTGGTAGTGACGTTAAGAATGCCCAACATGAGCTATCATCTGCCAGTTGCCACTCTTCCTCTCTGATACCGCTCGTAGGTGGCTCGAGGAACTCCATGCCAACCAGATCCACGACTGGACAGATTTGGTCTGGGTGTTTGAAGGAAACTTCAAGGCGACCTATATACGCCCCGACAATTCATGGTACCTCAGCAAGTGCAAGCAGAAATCAAGAGAATCTCTCCGAGAGTACACTCAATGCTTCTCAAAGCAGCACACCGAGCTCCCACACATCCCCAACCACAACGTCATTCTGGCCTTTTTCTCAGGCACCACATGCCAGGATTTGGTGCCAGAATTAGGTCCAAACCGACCACAAACCATCGACGAGCTGATGGATGTGGTGGCAAACTATGCAGCTGGTGAAGAGGCGGTCAGCGGTTTCTTCAACCATGAAGGCGGCAAGGGGAAAGCGCCAGTGGACAATGACGAAGGCCATAGCAGAGGGTCCAAGAAGAGCAAGAACAAGAAGAAAATGTGACCGACCAAGCGGGAGGCTCTCAACGATGATTTCGTCGCCGCCGTTGAGCGTAAGAAGCCTCGAGGCCCCCCAGAGGGGGGCGTCTTCGACAAAATGCTCAGGGAACCCTGCCCTTACCACAAGGGAGGGGCCAACCACAAGCTCGAGGACTGTCGCATGTTGAAAAAGTACTTCGATAGCCGGGGGCTAAGGAAGGACGACCAGAGGAAAGACAAGAGCGACGACAATGGGGGAAACAAAGAAGATGAAGGGTTCCCTGCCGTCCATGACTGCTACATGATCTACGGTGGACCTTCGACGCAGTTCACCATGTGACAGCGTAAGAGGGAACGCCGCAAGGTCTTCGCGGCAAGGATGGCAGTACCACAGTACCTCAACTGGTCGAGCACCCCCATCACCTTCGACCGTGACGACAACCCCGATAGGGTGGTCGCTCCTGGTGTCTACCCGCTCGTCGTCGACCCCATCATCGTCAACACTCGACTCTCAAATGTACTGCTGGACGGCAGCAGCAGCCTCAACATCATCTACCTCGGGACCCTCGACCTCCTAGGCATCGATAGGACGCAGCTCCAACCAAGCGCAGGTGTGCCAGGGAAGAAGGCATTGCCGGTGAGTCAAATCGACCTACCAGTCTGATTTAGCACAGCGGCCAACTTCAAGAAGGAAACCCTCACTTTCGAAGTGGAGGGTTTTCGAGGCACTTACCATGCCATCGTCGGGCGATCGGAATACGCCAAGTTCATGGCGATCCCCAACTACACTTACCTGAAGCTGAAGATGCCTGGGCCCAAGGGGGTCAAATGGGTCAAATGCGTCGAATGCCTGTCAGCTCCTCCTATGAGCACGCATACGAATGTGACGTCGAATGCGTCGAGTATGCGGAGGCTATCGAGAGCTCCGCCGAACTCGCCTCGAGGCTCGAGGCCCTCGCTGCTGAGGCTCCATAGCCTAAGCGCCATGTGGGCAGCTTCGAACCAGCGAAGGGCACGAAGAAAATCCTAATCGACCCCAACGGCTCTTACGACAAGGTGCTGACGATCAGCGCCGACCTTGACCCCAAATAGGAAGCCGTGCTCGTCGACTTTCTCTGTGCAAACGCCGACATGTTTGCATGGAGTCCCTCAGACATGCGTGGCATACCGAGGGAAGTCGCTGAGCACTCCTTGGAGATTCGACCCGGTTCAAAGCCAGTGAAGCAACGCTTACGCCGCTTCGACGAGAAGCGTCAGATCACTGGCGAGGAGGTCCACAAGCTTCATGATGAAACCTACGAAGCTAAAGTAGACACTCCGTCAAATTCTCTATCTACTTTAACTATCCCAAGTTCTGAGCCACAAAAGGAAGAAATTCCACCACGTGATTCCAAGCTAGATATAGAATTTGATCTTTTTGCCGATCTTGGAAACATTTCAAACTACCATTTTATTGACAGATGTAACACCCCAGTGTTATGGTTGCATCAAGCATGTGCATAGCATGAGCATCATCATTTACTCAAAGCATATCATGATCATCATCTATCTTGAGCCATGTCATTCTATGCAAAAATGTGTTTTAAATTGCTTAAATAGGCTTCCTATGCTTATGTTTGAGTGAACAATGCTTGTGTTTGTGCTTAATGCCTTGGTAATTAGTTTATCTATGCTTAACTTAATCTTGGGAACAATGTTCATGTTGATCACTTTTCCAAAATATGCTTTTAAGTCATACTTATGAAAATAGACCCTAGAAACCTCTTTTGCTCAGGCTTTTAAAAAGTGTTTCATAAAATGTTTGCATGTCAAAACTTTCTACAGCAAAGTTGTAGCAAATTTTATAAGGAACAAAAGTTGTTTTATGGCCATCTCATGAAAATGATCACAAATAGCTCAAAAGTGACCTACAAGGCAGATTTGGGGCTGTTTTCAACACTTAGAAAATTTTCTAAGTCTTGGAACGAAACCAGTTTGCTCGATTGATTTTGAAAACTTCATAACTCTCAATCCAAGCCGATCTAGCTCTTGCTCCAGTTGACAAAGTTGTAGATCTCGCTTAGTTCTCCAAGTTTGTCAACTACGCCATCTTCTAATTCGCTCTGGTTTGGGAGATAATCGCCGGTGAAGTGGCTCTGTCAGACCAGCACCCTTTCTTCTGAATCGAGCCTGAGCTCGTCGACGTGGCCGACCGCCGGCAGAGCTCCGTCGCCATTTGTCGACCGCACGCCGCTCCTGGCCCCGCTTGTCAGCCCTCGTCGCGTGCATGACCTCCACGGCGGCGTCCCGAGTGAAGTGGACGCGTCCACTCGCTCTGCCTCGCCCTCCTTCGCCTGAAACTCGCCCGCAGCGAGCTCTCCGCCGCGAGCTCACTCCGGCGAGCTCGTGTGCGCTCCTCACTGCGCCTCCGTCCACCAAACTCCACCCAAAGCTCCGCCGTGAGCCGCTCTCCAAGCTCCACCCTCTAACTCGCCGAGAAACCCACCGGTGAGCCGACATTCCCTTCTTCCCCCAAATCGGTTCGCCGTGACCTTCTTCTCCGGCGAACTCAATGCCGAGCGCTGTGAGGCTTCTCATCGTCTTTGGTTAGGTCCTAGAGGTAGCTTAGGTCCTTAGCGAGCTTTTGCGCCACCTGGTGGATGCTCTACCGGGTTCTCCGTCGCCGGACACGGTGCGCAGCGCCGCCGTGCTTCCGCCGGAGTTGGGTGCTCTCGTGGCTAGCGCGTTCCACGGGGATCCAGGCCAAGCCGCGCACCTAGGAAGCTTCGCCGTAGTCCGCTGGTGCTGTAGAAGGCCTTAGGTCGCGCTCTACCGGCCTGAGGGCTCCGGCGTAACGCCGAGCACCTCCGCCGAGCCGCCATTGTCGACGGCGAGCCTCTTCCGGTGGCTCCGCCGTGGGAAAAGTGGGGTCAATCGAGTCGTTAGGGTTTGGGTATCACGCTGATGCCCTTGGCTTGGCCGGAGACCTCGCCGTCGCGGAGAAATCGGCGGCGAAAGTCGCCTCGTCCGCGAGGAAGAAGAGCCTGACAGATGGGACCCACTGTCAGCGACTCTCTCTTTCCCTCCTTTTCTTTTATTCAAAATCCTGATTTTTGGCTTTCTTGCAAAAATCATATCTCTGGTTTCTGAGATCCAAAAATTGTGAAACAAATTTTTGTAGAGTTTCTTGAGATGGCTAGTATTTAATAAAAATATAAAATGAATCATGTTTTCTGAGAAATCATTTATTAAGGATTTAATCTTGTTATTTATGGAAAAATGCATATCTCTTGTTATACTGCTTAGTTTGCTTTGAAAATTTTATGGTAGCCTTTGCATGGCATTAGAGTGCTCTGATAATTATTTCATGATTTTTAGAGCACTGCAGTTGGGATACGTAATTTGTGTTTGAGATATGGCTTGTTTCTTTAAATAAATCATATAAAATAATTGGTGCTTATGCTGATGTTCTACTTTGGTGGTAAGTTTGTTTATGGTACTCCTAAGATGTAAATAATCTGAAATCTGTTGTTTAACACCATATAAGTATTGTTTCTAAATTTATGAAATAAATGCCTTGATACGTGTTAAATACATATCTTTATTTTGGTATGTGCAATTGCTGTGAACTTTTTATGGTGATACTTTGATGGTGTCCTTGTGCTTCTGTAATTTTTGTAGATTTTTCTGAGCATTTGAACTAGTATCTTGTAATTATGCTCTTATTTAGAGATAATTAATAAATGCCTTGTTAAATAAATGTTTTGGGGTTTCCATCTGATGATCTGGTAACCTTGTAATATGTTTGTGCTCATAGGCCATGTGGTTGGCATGGTTTGTGTCTTGATCATGTCATTAAATAATTAACTATAGGGTTAAATGCTGTTCTGGACAGCAAGGTAGCAATTTGGTTATTACTTAATGATAACTTGACTTTCTGTGGAACTTGTCTCAAGCAAAGATGTTCCAAACTTGTTGAACTAACTATGGTTTAAATTTGAGGTCGTTTGGCCAAGTAGTTTAAGAGTTATAGCTGTTTCAAGTTGGGTTCCAGGAATAGGTGTTCTCTGTTTTTCTGGGACAGAACCTGGAACTTTGTTTAAATGACCAGTCTCATGTATGAATCTTGCTGTCATGTTTAAAGATTAATTGTAGACAATTTCATAAGATTTCCAGAATGTCCTTACTCATGTTTGTTGGACCTGCCTATCTTTAGTTATGATTTATTTACTGAGCCTCTCTGTTTGTGTGTTTGCTGCCTTAGTGTCTTGAAAGGTTTTGGGTTATGTTAACTTGTTCAATTATGCGAGTTAGTATAACTTTTGTCCGTAAATGAGTGTCCAGTGAGTTGCTTGTGTCATTAAGCATTCATCGTTAGCATGTGCATTATCTTATCGTTCGAGCATGCAATAGGTGCACCGGACGTGGCAGTTTCCTTCGAGCTCCAAGCGAATCCCGAAGGTCAGGAGGGCAGCCAGGAGGTGGAGGTCCAGCAAGCCGGACTCGAGGAGCCCGAAGAAGAAGTTGAGTGCCCGAATCACGAGCCGGCATCATTCGTAAAAGGCAAGCCCCGGAGCATTCTAAGTCTCTTTCTATTTTCGAAAGTTTACTTAATATGTTATACCTATTGACGCATTAAGTCTAGGAGTTGTGATGAAACTGTTGCTGCATTCTACTCTATCCTTGTCCAGATAACTCACCCTCCCTGGTTGTAGAGTTAGGATTGAGTAGCAGCTTAGATATGCTTTAATCGGTAGAAGTCGGGTGATATCCTGTCATCCGTGCGATATAGGGTTATGTCGGATCACGATGGTCTATATGTGCTATCGTGGATGGAACCTGATTAAAGTGACTTAAGCCGGGCAGAGTTTTCCAAGTTTGTAGTAACTCCGTCTGTGGCAGCTAAGGACTGATCGTTGTACGTCCTCTTGTCATGTTGAACGCATGCCTAACACTTAGTTGGCCGGATAACTCGTTCCGACCGCGAAGCCGAGTAGTATGACTCAGGCCGGAAGACCGGCAAGTATAAAGTGCGCACTACCGGAGGAAGTGCGGTGTGCGGGGGACCATTGGCGTAAGTCCAAAGGCAGGTGAGTTAAAATTTCTGACCTCCCTGGCAGAGTGGTAGCCCTGGGAGTGCGGCGCTGATCGGAACCGCGATTTCTGAGTTGTACCAAAGGTGACCCGTGGGCTCTCCGGCAGGGGATGCCTGGGTGAGTGCTAGGAATAATCCTCCACCTGGATAGGAATTCGATTCGAATCGCCGTCTCTCCCGGTTAGTGAGAACTAGACAGAGCAGCGGCAAACGTAGCATTCACTAATGAATTTGGTTCATGATAATGATGATAGCAAGAAGAACATATGATGAATTTGATATGGTTATTATTGTTTGTAATAATCAAGTGATGTGTTGTAGTACAGGTGCTAATCTAGTGGTAGGCTGATGATAAATAAATATGATGCTCTTAAAATAACTTAGTTGTAAGTTAAGCTTTTGGCAAAAGGTGAGTCAACCAACTCCACCTAAGATTTAGCCTTGCATGATCCTTGGTGTCTTTTGTGTTTTACTAGACGGGTAAGCCTAGCTGAGTACATCCTCGTACTCAGGGTTTATTCCCACCTATAGCAGATGATATCTTCTATGACGGTTTCTGCAAGACCTGTCTCCATCCCGCTGGGGATGAGGACTAACCGTTGGGCACGGTTCTCTACTCTTCTCGTCTATGATGCTTTTGGAAGGATGGCATAGACTCTGGCAGTAACAAAACTTGTGAACTGAACTTTGAACAAGTGTGTGTAACTATTTTGCTTCCGCTACTTCAGACTTGGGTTGTAATAACTTAATGACTCCGATGTGGTGCCACTTCATCGGCAATGACTGACTATGTAACATTCGTTGTGTTTATGTTGAACTATTACGATCTTGGTTTGTTGCGAGTTGGTTTGAAGTCCTTCGTGATTTCGATTGACTACCGGGATTATATGGGCTCAAGTTTAGAAACTTAATTGTTTGACGATCGTTTCTGCACTTGAACTCTTATAATTTGGTCGGTTCTGTGACAGCTGGCATCGGAGCAAGTTCAGCATTATAAATGCAGCGTTTGTGTATTTAAAACAAAAGAGTTTTAAATAAAATACTGTAAAACAAATAATTAAGTTATGCCAGTGGTCGAATCCTCCTTGCCCACATAAGGACTATAGGTGGCTATTTAAGTACTGACTTGGGGGGGGGGGTTTATTTATGCATCTCCGGCAGTACTCAGGTATGGATGTGTGATGACCGCACTATGCTACCCTGTGGTCTAATGGTGGAGGTAGCCTTCATATGTGAATTAGCCACATATGTCGCTAGATTTAAATTATGTAACGTCGCACCTACGCTCGGGTAAGTGTGAGCTGTGAGAGCATGATCGTCCAAACGGCGGTCTAAGGGAGTGTTCGCGGTGGTTTTCTGGAGTGGTTACATGTCGAAACCATGAAACCACGAAAGAAACTTAATTGGGGAGCATTTAATTTCTCGGGTAGTTGTGGTGTCATTGTTTGGGGCATGTTGGGCATGTCCGAGCAATGTGCACTTAGTTTACTGCTTTCTTGAGTGATATATATTGGGAACTGTTGGGCTGAAATGAAGTTTTCTGTAGGTACTCTGACAGCGCACGTGTAAACCGATAGTTACCGTATCGAGAGACGAATGTATGCCACCGTATATCCGTTAGAATATTAATTTTCTAAGTTTGTGAGGACGTACGGTTCGTGCATGCATCATGTCGCATTCATACATACATTCTGTCTACTCCTTCCCTTACAATTTCGTCCCTTTTCAATAAATGAATGATTGCTTAACTAATCCTCTGTTACCCGTGGTGTTCCTATTCCCTTCCACAGATGGACGCACCCGCTTCACCTCGTCCCTGTGACACTTTCTTGCACGAGTTTGGCACTCCTACCCTGCTCTGGAGAGTGTTACGGACTGTTGGGTATACTGAGCCACCTCAGTATTCTTGGTGGGAGATGGAGAGCACAGGAGGGATCCAGTGGTTTGCTGTGCAGGGAGTTGTCCCTCCACATGGGGACAAGCCTGCATGGACAGGCTGGACTTCCAGCTCTGATGGGCAGACTCCTTGGGAGGCAGCTCAGGTTGCAGCCCAGACTATCCTGCTCGATATCTGTCAGAGGTGTTGTGACGAGCTGACGGGAGGACCAGCGGCCTCCATTCCTAGTGCTGACCCAGCAGCCGCGGAATGGAAACAGGCTGATGGTTGTGCTTTGGTTCGAGGCAGGGGAGAGAGAGCTGAGAGTACTAGTCCTGCTATGAGTGCTATGATGGCTGTGCTCAAGCTGATTAGTCAGCGAGAGGGCACCTATGCACAGGTGATGATGGCTGTTCGCAGGGCCTAGGAGATGCAGCGAAAGGCTGAAAGGCGTGCTCGCAAGTTTCGCAAGCAAGCTAGACTCCTGGAGCAAGCTCAGAAGGACCGCAATGACTGGGAAGACATTGCGGAGTATCGTAGGCAACAGTGGGTGAAGGCCATCAGAGAGAGAGATCATAAGCAGGATCAGGTGAGCCAGTTAGCTAGAGAGAAGGAGACCTTGCAGGAGCGCTTGGTGCAGCTCACCCGTGAGAGGGATACTGCACTCTGTGTGTCGGAGAACAGGCGCCAAGCATGGGAGATGCACCGAGTTCAGTCGCTTGAGCGGGAGAACTATCTGCAGGATCAGATTGAGGCTGGTCTTCTGGAGATTCACCGTCTCAACAACTTGCTACACCCTGTTCCTCGCCCTATACCCGTGTATCCCGAGGTAGGACCTCAGGTGATTGTGGCCGATGATGATGGTATGGAGGTCGATGGACCAGCAGCTGCTGCACCACCTTTACACGAGGACGTGGAGGACGAGGAGCTTGAGCCGGTTAGCGACGAGGATGGAGAGGCGATCTTCGACGCTGACTCGGACGACGAGCCTGGAGTGTAGGGAGTAGTGGGTAGTGTGACCCAAGGATCTTTTGTAGTATGCCAGTCGGCTGTGGTGCTTTTGTAACCATGTTGTAATCCGAAACTTTGACCTTGACTCATGGCATGTACTGTGTTGGTGTAATAACTTTATGGACCCTATGTGCAGTCTTTATGATCGTTATGTTATGCCGATGTTTTCCGTTGTGGTGCGTATTGCGGATGTCTATGTCATGTGTTGGATTGGTGATGTTGTTTTGTGGAATGGAATTGTTGTGCCTTTCTATAAAGCTATTCTCTCGAATACTTTCAGGCATGAATATAAGTTCTTCTACGGCAAATCTTGTCATCATCAATACTCACTGACTGTGTCTTTACAGATGTCTCGTGGCACCCGGGGTGCGGAACAGCGTGCAAACATGAATCCACCTCCTCCTCCTCCACCACCAAATCCAGCTGAGCTGATGCAAATGATGGTGGAAAATCAGAGGATGCTCACTGAGACCATCAATCGTATGGCAAATCAGGGTGGCCGTAATGCACAGGAAGGGCCAGCTCCTAACCAGTACAGTAGCTTCAAGGACTTCATGGATACGAAGCCCCCACCTTTCAGAGAAGCTGAAGAACCCCTTCAAGCTGAAGAGTGGCTAATACGGTGGAACAAAAGTTTCGCCTACTTCGGTTGACTGAAGGTTTGAAGGCGGAGTATGCAGCTCACCAACTGCAAGGACCGGCAGGCATCTGGTGGAATCAGTACCGGGAAGCTCTACCGGCTGACACGGTGATTGATTGGAATCTTTTCCGTGAGGCTTTCAAAGGGCATTTCATTCCTCCGGGTGTTATGGAGATGAAGCACACCAAGTTCATGCAGTTGACTCAGGGCAACAAGACTCTGAAGGAGTATTTGCATGCTTTCAATCACTTGTCTAGATATGCTCCTGAGTTTGTGAACACGGAGGCGAAAAAGATCGCTAGTTTCAAGCGGGGTTTGGGTCCCAAATTGCTGAAGACTATGGGCCGCTCTAAGTGTGCAACTTTCAATGAGTTTGTCAGTGATGCTCTCACCCAAGAGAACTATAACACTGTGTACACTGCGACCAAGACTCGCAAGAGGGCTTTTGAGGCCAGTGCTGGGTCATCTCAGTCCAAGGCTCCCGTGGTAGCTAAGCCACCATTCCGTGCTCCAACCCCCAACCAGCGATACCGCCCTCCGGTGAAGAAGAATCAGGCAAAGACGGGTTTTCGCAAGGGGTACTCTATTGCTCTTCCTAAGGGCAACACGGGTCCCAACTATGCCAAGACTCCACCTGCCAACCGTCCGTGCTGGAACTGCAATCAGACCGGGCATTGGCAGAGCAACTGTCCTTACCCGCCAAAGAAGGGCAACCAGGGGAACGTCCGTCAGGGGCGTGTTCATTACACAACTGTGGAGGCAATCCCTGCTGGTGAGGTAGTCACGGCTGGTAAGTTTCTGGTCAATCAACATGATGCACTTGTGCTTTTTGATTCTGGAGCATCGCATTCGTTTGTGAGTTCTGAATTTGTATCTAAACATAGCATCAAGACCATCACACTTGATAAGGGCAGTTATTGTATTAGTGCTGCGGGAAATGATATTTCCACCAATCAAGTGGTTTTGGGGGCAACTCTAGAGATAGGAGGCCGTCAGTTTCTTGCTGATCTGGTTGTTCTACCCGGTGTGGGCATAGATGTAATTCTGGGGATGAAGTAGATGAGTGGTAATGGAGTTCTTATAGACACCACCACTCGTGTAGTGATGTTGAAAGACCCAAATACCAAGGAGGCATTTCTAGTGCAACTCCCTCATGATATTCAAATCCGTAGCACTGTGAATGCAGTTACATCTAAGGCTATTCAGGATATTCCGGTGGTGTGTGAGTTTTCGGATGTTTTTCCTGATGATCTACCCGGGCTTCCTCCGGATCGGGATGTGGAGTTCAAAATTGAATTGATTCCAGGCACCGCTCCTATCTCTAGAAGACCTTATAGGATGCCGCCCAATGAATTAGCTGAGCTTAAGACCCAACTAAATGAGTTGTTGCAGAAGGGTCTTATTCGTCCTAGTTCATCTCCTTGGGGTTGTCCGGCTATCTTTGTGAAGAAGAAGGATCAATCTTTGCGCATGTGTGTGGACTATCGTCCCCTAAATGCGGTGACTATCAAGAACAAATACCCTCTTCCTCGCATTGATATCTTGTTTGACCAGTTGTCCAAAGCTAAGGTATTCTCCAAGATTGATTTGCGATCTGGGTACCATCAGATCAAGATCCGTCCCGAAGATATACCTAAGACGGCTTTCTCGACGAGATATGGGTTGTATGAGTACCTTGTCATGTCCTTCGGCCTTACAAATGCACCTGCTCATTTCATGTATCTTATGAATTCGGTGTTCATGCCCGAATTGGACAAGTTTGTGGTGGTCTTCATTGATGATATCTTGGTATATTCTTGCAATGAAGAGGAGCATGCAGAGCATCTGCGTGTAGTGTTGTCGTGTTTGCGCGAACATCAGCTTTATGCAAAGTTTAGCAAATGCGAGTTTTGGCTAAAGAAAGTACCTTTCTTGGGCCATGTCTTATCTGAAGAAGGCATATCGGTGGATCCGGCTAAGGTGCAAGAAGTGCTGGATTGGAAAGTTCCAACTTCGGTACACGAGGTTCGGAGTTTTCTCGGTCTGGCTGGGTATTACCGTCGATTTATTCCAGAGTTCTCCAAAATATCCAAGCCTATGACTCGTCTACTTCAGAAAGATGAAAAGTTTGTGTGGACACCTGAGTGTGAAGAGGCATTCCACAAGTTGAGGACACTGTTGACATCAGCTCCTGTCCTAGCTCAACCTGATATCGGGAAGCCTTTCGATGTCTTTTCTGACTCATCAGGCATTGGTTTAGGCTGTGTGTTGATGCAGGAAGGTCGCGTTATCGCGTATGCCTCGCGCCAACTTCGAAAGCATGAGGTCAATTACCCCACTCATGACTTAGAATTGGCAGCAGTTGTTCATGCTTTGAAAATCTGGAGGCATTATCTGCTGGGTAATCTGTGTAATATTTACACCGATCATAAGAGCCTCAAGTATATCTTCACTCAACCTGAACTGAACATGCGGCAGCGAAGGTGGCTTGAGTTGATTAAAGATTATAATCTGCAAGTGCACTATCATCCGGGCAAGGCAAACGTAGTGGCGGATGCCTTGAGTCGGAAAGCGCACTGTCACTCAATTCAAGTGGAAGATCTGTTGTTGTCACATCTGATGCATCCGCTTGTACTCCACCAGATTTCTCTAGAGAGTACCATTCGCAATCGAGTTATCGAATTGCAGCAGACAGATGTAGGCATCCACCATATAAAGAGGAAAATGAAGGAAGAAGAAACCAAGCATTTCCGAGTTGATGAGAACGGAATTCTTTGGTTCAAGGATCGACTTGTGGTCCCAAAAGACCGCGAGCTGCGAAATCAGATCCTATCTGAAGCTCATTCATCCAAAATGTCTATCCATTCTGGTAGTAGCAAGATGTATCAGGATCTGAAACCTTTGTTTTGGTGGACAAAGATGAAAAAGGAGATAGCTGCTTTTGTCGCTCGTTGTGACAATTGTTGTCGGGTGAAGGCTGTTCACATGAAAGCTGGTTTGCTTCAACCCTTGTCAATTCCTGGTTGGAAATGGGAAGAAGTCAGCATGGATTTCATCAGTGGACTCCCAATTTCTGTTAAGGGTTACGACTCCATCTGGGTGGTTGTAGATCGTTTGACCAAGGTTGCTCCATTTATTCCAGTCCGAACTGACTATCGTCCCCATCAGTATGCGGAGTTGTATTTCGAGCACATTGTTCGACAGTATGGTGTGCCTCGAACAATCATATCTGATCGTGGACCGCAGTTCACTGCTCGTTTTTGGGAATGTCTTCATGAGCAGATTGGTACTCATTTGGTCCGCAGCTCTGCTTATCATCCCCAAACAGCAGGTCAAACTGAACGAGTTAACCAGATCCTTGAAGATATGTTGAGGGCATGTGCTCTCTCATCAAAAGGTTCTTGGGTTAAGTGGTTGCCATTAGCTGAGTTCTCCTACAACAATAGTTACCAGGAGAGTATCAAGATGGCTCCATTTGAAGCCCTGTACGGTCGAAAGTGTCGAACCCCGCTGAATTGGGTAGAAGCTGGAGAGCGAAGATACTATGGCATCGCTTTCGTGAACGAAGCAGAGCAGAAAGTCCGTACTATCCAGCAACATCTGGAAGCTGCTCAAGCTCGTCAGAAAAGTTATGCCGACAAGAGAAGGAAGCCGATTGAGTTTTCAGTTGGTGACCATGTGTACATCAAGGTGTCTCCGATGAAGGGTGTACAAAGGTTCAGAGTCAAGCGAAAGCTTGCACCTCGCTATGTGGGACCTTATCGGATTCTCGAAAAGAAAGGGAATGTGGCATACAAAGTTCAACTCCCAGTTGCGCTTCGAGCCATTTTTCCTGTCTTCCACGTATCACAATTGAAGAAGTGCCTTCGTGTACCAGAGGAACAAGTGGAAATTCGAGATATCAAGTTGAAGTCAGACTTGGTGTATGAGGAGAAACCCATAGCGATTCTTGATCGCAAGGAACGGGAGACGCGTAATCGTGTGGTTAAGCTCTACAAAGTGTTGTGGAGTAACCACGGGGAAAAAGATGCCACTTGGGAGACGGAGGATTATTTAAAAGAAGTTTACAAAACCTTCTTCGAAAATCAGTAAGCTTTCAAATCTCGGGACGAGATTTTTGTAAGGGGGGAGGGCTGTAACACCCCAGTGTTATGGTTGCATCAAGCATGTGCATAGCATGAGCATCATGATTTACTCAAAGCATATCATGATCATCATCTATCTTGAGCCATGTCATTCTATGCAAAAATGTGTTTTAAATTGCTTAAATAGGCTTCCTATGCTTATGTTTGAGTGAACAATGCTTGTGTTTGTGCTTAATGCCTTGGTAATTAGTTTATCTATGCTTAACTTAATCTTGGGAACAATGTTCATGTTGATCACTTTTCCAAAATATGCTTTTAAGTCATACTTATGAAAATAGACCCTAGAAACCTCTTTTGCTTAGGCTTTTAAAAAGTGTTTCATAAAATGCTTGCATGTCAAAACTTTCTACAGTAAAGTTGTAGCAAATATTATAAGGAACAAAAGCTGTTTTATGGCCATCTCATGAAAATGATCACAAATAGCTCAAAAGTGACCTACAAGGCAGATTTGGGGCTGTTTTCAACACTTAGAAAATTTTCTAAGTCTTGGAACGAAACAAGTTTGCTCGATTGATTTTGAAAACTTCATAACTCTCAATCCAAGCCAATCTAGCTCTTGCTGCAGTTGACAAAGTTGTAGATCTCGCTTAGTTCTCCAAGTTTGTCAACTACGCCATCTTCTAATTCGCTCTGGTTTGGGAGATAATCGCCGGTGAAGTGGCTCTGTCAGACCAGCACCCTTTCTTCTGAATCGAGCCTGAGCTCGTCGACGTGGCCGACCGCCGGCAGAGCTCCGTCGCCATTTGTCGACCGCACGCTGCTCCTGGCCCCGCTTGTCAGCCCTCGTCGCGTGCATGACCTCCACGGCGACGTCCCGAGCGAAGTGGACGCGTCCACTCGCTCTGCCTCGCCCTCCTTCGCCTGAAACTCGCCCGCAGCGAGCTCTCCGCCGCGAGCTCACTCCGGCGAGCTCGTGTGCGCTCCTCACTGCGCCTCCGTCCACCAAACTCCACCCAAAGCTCCGCTGTGAGCCGCTCTCCAAGCTCCACCCTCTAACTCGCCGAGAAACCCACCGGTGAGCCGACATTCCCTTCTTCCCCCAAATCGGTTCGCCGTGACCTTCTTCTCCGGCGAACTCAATGCCGAGCGCTGTGAGGCTTCTCATCGTCTTTGGTTAGGTCCTAGAGGTAGCTTAGGTCCTTAGCGAGCTTTTGCGCCACCTGGTGGACGCTCTACCGGGTTCTCCGTCGCCGGACACGGTGCGCAGCGCCGCCGTGCTTCCGCCGGAGTTGGGTGCTCTCGTGGCCAGCGCGTTCCACGGGGATCCAGGCCAAGCCGCGCACCTAGGAAGCTTCGCCGTAGTCCGCTGGTGCTGTAGAAGGCCTTAGGTCGCGCTCTACCGGCCTGAGGGCTCCGGCGTAACGCCGAGCACCTCCGCCGAGCCGCCATTGTCGACGGCGAGCCTCTTCCGGTGGCTCCGCCGTGGGAAAAGTGGGGTCAATCGAGTCGTTAGGGTTTGGGGATCACGCTGATGCCCTTGGCTTGGCCGGAGACCTCGCCGTCGCGGAGAAATCGCCGGCGAAAGTCGCCTCGGCCGCGAGGAAGAAGAGCCTGACAGATGGGACCCACTGTCAGCGACTCTCTCTTTCCCTCCTTTTCTTTTATTCAAAATCCTGATTTTTGGCTTTCTTGCAAAAATCATATCTCCGGTTTCTGAGATCCAAAAATTGTGAAACAAATTTTTGTGGAGTTTCTTGAGATGGCTAGTATTTAATAAAAATATAAAATGAATCATGTTTTCTGAGAAATCATTTATTAAGGATTTAATCTTGTTATTTATGGAAAAATGCATATCTCTTGTTATACTGCTTAGTTTGCTTTGAAAATTTTATGGTAGCCTTTGCATGGCATTAGAGTGCTCTGATAATTAGTTCATGATTTTTAGAGCACTGCAGTTGGGATACGTAATTTGTGTTTGAGATATGGCTTGTTTCTTTAAATAAATCATATAAAATAATTGGTGCTTATGCTGATGTTCTACTTTGGTGGTAAGTTTGTTTATGGTACTCCTAAGATGTAAATAATCTGAAATCTGTTGTTTAACACCATATAAGTATTGTTTCTAAATTTATGAAATAAATGCCTTGATACGTGTTAAATACATATCTTTATTTTGGTATGTGCAATTGCTGTGAAATTTTTATGGTGATACTTTGATGGTGTCCTTGTGCTTCTGTAATTTTTGTAGATTTTTCTGAGCATTTGAACTAGTATCTTGTAATTATGCTCTTATTTAGAGTTAATTAATAAATGCCTTGTTAAATAAATGTTTTGGGGTTTCCATCTGATGATCTGGTAACCTTGTAACAGGTTTGTGCTCATAGGCCATGTGGTTGGCATGGTTTGTGTCTTGATCATGTCATTAAATAATTAACTATAGGGTTAAATGCTGTTCTGGACAGCAAGGTAGCAATTTGGTTATTACTTAATGATAACTTGACTTTCTGTGGAACTTGTCTAAAGCAAAGATGTTCCAAACTTGTTGAACTAACTATGGTTTAAATTTGAGGTCGTTTGGCCAAGTAGTTTAAAAGTTATAGCTGTTTCAAGTTGGGTTCCAGGAATAGGTGTTCTCTGTTTTTCTGGGACAGAACCTGGAACTTTGTTTAAATGACCAGTCTCATGTATGAATCTTGCTGTCATGTTTAAAGATTAATTGTAGACCATTTCATAAGATTTCCAGAATGTCCTTACTCATGTTTGTTGGACCTGCCTATCTTTAGTTATGATTTATTTACTGAGCCTCTCTGTTTGTGTGTTTGCTGCCTTAGTGTCTTGAAAGGTTTTGGGTTATGTTAACTTGTTCAATTATGCGAGTTAGTATAACTTTTGTCCGTAAATGAGTGTCCAGTGAGTTGCTTGTGTCATTAAGCATTCATCGTTAGCATGTGCATTATCTTATCGTTCGAGCATGCAATAGGTGCACCGGACGTGGCAGTTTCCTTCGAGCTCCAAGCGAATCCCGAAGGTCAGGAGGGCAGCCAGGAGGTGGAGGTCCAGCAAGCCGGACTCGAGGAGCCCGAAGAAGAAGTTGAGTGCCCGAATCACGAGCCGGCATCGTTCGTGAAAGGCAAGCCCCGGAGCATTCTAAGTCTCCTTCTATTTTCGAAAGTTTACTTAATATGTTATACCTATTGACGCATTAAGTCTAGGAGTTGTGATGAAACTGTTGCTGCATTCTACTCTATCCTTGTCCAGATAACTCACCCTCCCTGGTTGTAGAGTTAGGATCGAGTAGCAGCTTAGATATGCTTTAATCGGTAGAAGTCGGGTGATATCCTGTCATCCACGCGATATAGGGTTATGTCGGATCACGATGGTCTATATGTGCTATCGTGGATGGAACCTGATTAAAGTGACTTAAGCCGGGCGGAGTTTTGCAAGTTTGTAGTAACTCCGTCTGTGGCAGCTAAGGACTGATCGTTGTACGTCCTCTTGTCATGTTGAACGCATGCCTAACACTTAGTTGGCCGGATAACTCGTTCCGACCGCGAAGCCGAGTAGTATGACTCAGGCCGGAAGACCGGCAAGTATAAAGTGCGCACTACCGGAGGAAGTGCGGTGTGTGGGGGACCATTGGCGTAAGTCCAAAGGCAGGTGAGTTAAAATTCCTGACCTCCCTGGTAGAGTGGTAGCCCTGGGAGTGCGGCGCTGATCGGAACTGCGATTTCTGAGTTGTACCAAAGGTGACCCGTGGGCTCTCCGGCAGGGGATGCCTGGGTGAGTGCTAGGAATAATCCTCCAGCTGGATAGGAATTCGATTCGAATCGCCGTCTCTCCCGGTTAGTGAGAACTAGACAGAGCAGCGGCAAACGTAGCATTCACTAATGAATTTGGTTCATGATAATGATGATAGCAAGAAGAACATATGATGAATTTGATATGGTTATTATTGTTTGTAATAATCAAGTGATGTGTTGTAGTACAGGTGCTAATCTAGTGGTAGGCTGATGATAAATAAATATGATGCTCTTAAAATAACTTAGTTGTAAGTTAAGCTTTTGGCAAAAGGTGAGTCAACCAACTCCACCTAAGATTTAGCCTTGCATGATCCTTGGTGTCTTTTGTGTTTTACTAGACGGGTAAGTCTAGCTGAGTACATCCTCGTACTCAGGGTTTATTCCCACCTGTTGCAGATGATATCTTCTATGACGGTTTCTGCAATACCTGTCTCCATCCCGCTGGGGATGAGGACTAACCGTTGGGCACGGTTCTCTACTCTTCTCGTCTATGATGCTTTTGGAAGGATGGCATAGACTCTGGCAGTAACAAAACTTGTGAACTGAACTTTGAACAAGTGTGTGTAACTATTTTGCTTCCGCTACTTCAAACTTGGGTTGTAATAACTTAATGACTCCGATGTGGTGCCGCTTCATCGGCAATGACTGACTATGTAACATTCGTTGTGTTTATGTTGAACTATTACGATCTTGGTTTGTTGCGAGTTGGTTTGAAGTCCTTCGTGATTTCGATTGACTACCGGGATTATATGGGCTCAAGTTTAGAAACTTGATTGTTTGACGATCATTTCTGCACTTGAACTCTTATAATTTGGTCGGTTCTGTGACAACAGACCCCAAAACGGCCATTTTAGCATTTGTTTGCCAACTGAACCTCAATTGAGAGAGCTTATCGCAGTTGTTGACGGTTCTTAAGTATCAATTTTAATTATCAAATAAACAAGAGAAAGGACCAATATGCAAACAACACCTAGAATTAGGGTTTGATCTGACAGAATTCCACAAGTTTTGTTGTTTATCTGTTTCTGCAGGGGGTTATCAGGAAATAAGGAAGAAAGGCCCACATGTCGGGATTACATAGAGATATTAACGCACCGCGCAATTTTACATCATCTAGAAGACTCTAGAAGCCACGAGACCGAAGCGGAGGCGAAACTGGGCCAGGCCCAGGGCGCCCGCCCCCCTGCTGGAGCCAAATCAGGACTCTTTCGTTCGGGATATTCCACCGACCTATTGGATCAAGAAAAACATAGTACCACCTCAGCTATCGACCTAAAAACGCATAGAAGGGGAGGACTATATAAGCAAGGCCCCCATCGCCCCTGGAGAAGACATGAAGAAATTATCATAGAGACTGAGGGGTGCCCTCGAAGGAAAACCTCTTCTCTAATTAATATTTCTTTTTAGGCTTAGCAATCAATGTAAGGTAGAAATAGATCTTCTAGTTTCTACTAGATTGAGAGAGATAGAGTGGAGGTGTAGAGTGGAGGAAGCCCGGCCTGTCGGTGTCTACTCCAAGCTTGTACCTGCGGGATCAAGTTCTCCTAACCCGAAGCTTGCTCCTAGGATTCTTCACTAATTCGACTTCTAAATTCTAGTAAGTTCTTGTTTTATTGTTCTTATGGTTTATGAGTTTACTTTAATCTCTTCGCGTAGAGTTTAGAGTAATCATTGCTGGCGTAAACGTGGTGTTTAGGCTGGGGTACTCATAAATATTCCCTGACTAGCTGGACCGTGGTAGTAGTGAGGAACGTGACAATTCCGAGCTACCTTTGTAGATCACATCTCGTTAGCAGGAAGTATAGGGTTTATAGGTGCGGGTTGAACATCCTCTGTGGTGTCTAGATTCCGTTAGCCTCCCCATTAGAACAGTAGATCATCCTTACCATGGTTAGAAGGAGACTACGGTTGCAGTCTTCTCTATTTATCACTCACATCGAAAGACATTCTTTGTGCCTAAAGGTTAGTAGTAATAGACCGGTTAGTCAGATGCACTCTTTCTCCTAGTGGTAAAAAAATAAATACGATACTCTGGATAATTTCCTGGGTGAAGTGCTCACCGATATCCGTGCGCTTGCGGATCAATTCCTTATTGCGTTCCCAAATATCAACAAGCATTTCTGGCGCCGTTGCCGGGGAGAAAGACGGTTGCTGAGATAACCTGTGTCTTGCTATTAGCTTGTATGTGTACTTTTATCTTTTCTTATCTTTTGTATCCTTTATTTATTTTCTTTATTCTTACCTTATGGAAAACCAAAATTCTAAATCGATCCATGAGTCTGCAATCCCTTTAGCAACTGACCTTTTACCATGGGAATCATCACAGCCTATCCAAACACCCCAGTATAAGTTAAGTTCTAGGTTGATTGCCATGATTCAAAACCTATCTTTTTCGGGAAAGGAAGACGAAAACCCTTACCTTCATATTAGAGATTTTGAGCAAACATGTGATTGTCTTCGCATTGAAGGCATTTCTGATAAGACTTTACGTTGGAAGCTTTTTCCTTTTTCTCTAAGGGGAGAAGCTAGACAATGGTACAGTCAGAAGGTAAGTCAACAACAAGGTGAATGGGGAGTTTTACGAGCCAACTTTTGTCTAGATTTCTATTCCCTTGACCGTATAGCCGACCATAGACTCGAAGTCCTATCTTTTAAACAAAAAGATAATGAAACTTTGGGAAAATCCTGGAAACGTTTTTCTGATCTTTTAGAATCTGGTCCAAACCTTAATCTTGAAGACCCTGTTCTTTTATTTCACTTTTTTCGAGGTCTCCATAAAAATCACAAACAAATGCTACACACAATGTCTGGAGATTCTTTCTTTCGCATCTCTGCTGATGAAGCAAGAGTGATCCTAGATAGAATCCTAGAAGCTGAGATGGATAATACCCTTCATGATGAAACCTACGAAGCCGAAGTAGACACTCTGCCAAATTCTTCATCTACTTTAGCTATTCCAAGTTTTGAGCCACAAGAGGAAGAAATTCCACTACTGGACTTCATGCTGGATATAGAATCCGATCTTTTTGCTGATTTTGGAAATATTTCAAATTACCATTCTATTGACAAACCCCAGAACGGCCAGTTTAGCATTTATTTACCAAGTGAATATCAATTGAGAGAACTTATCTCAGTCATGAGTAGCGAATGGTTGGAGGAATCAGAGCTTTCCTCTGATGTGATCCGTTTGGACACACCCTCTATAACTATACGCTGTGCTTATAATTCTGATCGATTTAATGCTCTCTATAATCCTGTTGTGGGGATCAACATTATGTCTGAACCCTTTGCACTTAAACTATTTAAAAATCTTATCTTAACCCCCACAACAAAGGTCATAAAGGAATCTTCGGGACGATTAGTCCCCAATCTTGGAATTATCCAGAGTTCCCTGTGATCATTAGTGATAAACTCACTAAGGATCAAACTCTGCGATTAATGACCATTCTTGAGAAACATCACTCAGTATTCGGCTACTCACTTCAAGATCTTACAGGATTCAGTCCTATGATTTGTACCCATCGTATTCCAACAGATCCTTCTGTTACACCCTCTCGAGAACCCCAACGTAGACTTAACAACACTATGAGAGAGGTAGTTAAAAAGGAAGTTATTAAGTTGCTGCATGCAGGGATTATATATCCTGTGCCGCACAGTGAGTGGGTGAGCCCAGTCCAAGTTGTGCCCAAAAAGGGAGGCATGACTGTTATTATGAATGAAAAGAATGAGCTAATTGCGCAACGCACCGTCACAGGATGGCGGATGTGCATAGACTATAGAAAACTAAACAAAGCCACGAGAAAGGATCACTTTCCCTTACCTTTTATAGATGAGATGCTAGAGCGGTTAGCAAACCATTCATTCTTTTGTTTCTTAGATGGATATTCAGGGTATCATCAAATCCCGATCCATCCCGATGATCAAAGCAAAACCACTTTTACATGCCCTTATGGAACTTATGCTTACCGTAGAATGTCTTTTGGGTTATGTAATGCACCAGCTTCTTTTCAAAGATGCATGATGTCTATATTTTCTGATATGATTGAAGAGATTATGGAAGTTTTCATGGATGATTTCTCTATTTATGGAAAAACTTTTGATAGTTGTCTTGAAAACTTAGATAAGGTTTTGCAAAGATGTGAAGAAAAGCACTTAATCCTTAATTGGGAAAAATGTCATTTTATGGTTAGGGAAGGAATAGTGCTGGGACACTTAGTGTCTGAAAGAGGAATTGAGGTAGACAAAGCTAAAATTGAAGTAATTGAACAACTACCTCCACCTGTGAATATAAAAGGAATTCGAAGCTTTCTTGGCCATGCTGGTTTTTATCGTAGATTCATAAAGGATTTTTCATTCATTGCTAGACCACTTACTCTTTTGCTAGCCAAGGATGCTCCTTTCGAATTTGATGATGCATGTCTAACATCTTTCAATTTATTAAAGAAAGCACTCATCTCTGCACCAATCATTCAACCCCCTGATTGGTCGTTGCCTTTTGAAATTATGTGTGATGCTAGTGATTATGTTGTGGGGGCAGTATTGGGACAAACTAAAGATAAGAAGCATCATGCAATTGCTTATGCCAGTAAAACTTTGACAGGAGCTCAACTCAATTATGCAACCACTGAAAAAGAGCTTCTGGCTGTTGTCTTTGCCATTGATAAATTTAGATCTTATTTAGTTGGAGCTAAAATAATTGTTTACACTGATCATGCTGCACTAAAATATTTGCTCACTAAAAAAGATGCTAAACCTCGCCTGATTAGATGGATTTTATTACTCCAAGAATTTGACTTAGAAATAAAAGATAAAAAGGGAGTAGAAAATTCTGTTGCTGATCACCTGTCTAGAATGTATTTTAAGAGTCCACAAGAAACCCCAATCAATGATTCACTCTGGGACGACATGCTCTACGGGATTAACAGGTCTGACATCTAGTATACAGATATTGTTAATTTTATGGTTTCAGGGTATGTACCACCAGGAGCAAACAAGAAGAAGCTTATTCAAGAAAGTCGTTCACATATATGGGATGAGCCATACCTCTTCCGAGTATGCTCTGACGGCTTACTCAGGAGATGTGTGACCACTGAGGAAGGATGGAAGATCATCGACAGATGTCATTCATCACCATATGGAGGTCACTATGGAGCATTCCGTACACATTCAAAGATCTGGCAGTGTGGATTCTACTGGCCTACAATGTATGAAGACACGAAGCAATATATCAGAAGATGTGGGCCATGTCAAAGACACGGAAACATAAATACAAGGGATGCAATGCCACTCACCAACAGCCTTCAGATTGAGCTCTTTGATGTCTGGGGAATAGACTACATGGGTCCATTTCCTCCATCAAAGAAGTGCGAGTACATCTTGGTGGCGGTTGACTACGTCTCCAAGTGGGTAGAGGCATTACCTTGCAAGCATGCCGACAACTTCAGTTCAAAGAGGATGTTTGAAGAAATTATATTTCCAAGATTTGGAGTCCCCAGAGTAGTGATAAGTGATGGAGGAGCACACTTCATCGACAAACGCTTCAAGCAATATCTATCAAGACATGGAATCCGTCACAACGTCGCTACCCCCTATCATCCTCAGACAAGTGGCCAAGCAGAGACTTCCAACAAACAAATCAAGAATATTCTTCAGAAGACAGTAAATGAAATGGGAACGGCGTGGAAAGACAAGTTACCCGATGCACTCTGGGCATACCGGACAGCATACAAGACCCCAATTGGAATGTCTCCATACCAATTGGTGTATGGGAAGACTTGCCATCTACTTGTTGAACTAGAGTTCAAAGCACACTGGGCCATAAAGAGATGGAATATGGACCTAGATGTTGCTGGAGACTATAGAAGAATGCAACTATCAGAATTGGAAGAATGGCGAGAGAAAGCATATCACAATTCAAAGATCTACAAAGAAAGAGTCAAGAGGTGGCATGACAAGAGAATAAAGAAGAAGGAGTTCACACCCGGAGATAAGGTATTACTTTTTAATTCCAGGGTAAAGGTTTTCGGGCATGGAAAACTCCGGAGCAAATGGGAAGGACCATTCAAGGTAATCAATTCATCATCCCACGGAGCTATCACACTTCAAAATAGCGAAGGTACGTTATTCAAGGTAAATGGTCAACGTCTTAAATTATTTTTAGAGCCCAATGAGGAATTTGAAGAAATAGACGTAGTCCATTTTTACCTTCCCATGGAGAATTAGAGCCCGATACTTTTGGTCTGATGGTTTTGGGTCATATATATATTTTTCTAAATAATTCCGCATCTAGAAACGCGCTCGGAAAAGTGGGCCCACAGAGGGGCCACAGAGACGGCGGGCGCCCAGGTCAAGTGGGCGGGCGCCCAGCCCCTGTTCCCCCTCGGTCCCGACTTTCTCTGTTATGGAAAATGCACTTAGGGTGATCCGAATAATCCCTCGGATGGAAAGTTTCGCACGCACATCGACGGGAGCAACCCGAACAACCCATAGAGGCATCCTTTTGACCCCTATATAAATAGACCCCTGACCTCAGTTTTTAAACACCAAGCCACCAAGCTTTCTCTCCTTCAATTAGAGCTTAATTAGCTCTACTTCAATTAAAATTTTATTAGTTCCTTGTTGCTCCAATGGCCGACAAGTACCACGACGATTGGGAAGTCGTCCCCTTCAACCTCAACATAGAGCCAGTGGAAGACCCCGATGCCCGTGCTCTCGTCCCGGCCAACACAGAGCGACAACTAGAAGCCATGCCATTACATCAACGCAGCTCCGCCCAATCCTACCATGCTCAACCAGTTCTCACCGCACCGCCACAACCCCTACTCCTCAAAGGATCATCATCCAAGACAAAGACCACTATCAAGGTGCCAATCGGCACAAGGATCCTTCCACCTTTTCCCAATGAGAGGGTCGTTGGAGTCAAGACCAACCGGAGCGCCGAGATCAGCAGCGTTCGCTACACTACGGAGGAGGAAAGGCCTTACTTTGAAGGGATTAGAGCATCCAAAGTCCGTTTCATCCCTCCAAAGGCAGCCCCGAAGCACGCTCTCAATGCTTTTGAGACACCTCCCAAGCGTCGCAAGACTATAATGGATATTGATGAGGAAGTTCGCAGGCTAGATAGAGTTATCATAGACCTCCAGTCCTCAATTAATTCCCTCACTAGGCAGCTCTCTAACCACAACACCATTATACTAGGCCTTAGGCAGGATCTTGCCAGTGCCAACAAGAAGATCAAGGAATTAGAGCGCCGCTAAGTTATCTAGATTAGACCTTGAGGCAATACATCTTAGTCATTTATCTTTAAATTCGGTTTAGGTTTACTATTATCATCAGTTTACTATTATCATCAGTTTGCTACTAGTCTTTTATAATAAATGCCTCAAGATCAATAAAGAGTATTACTATTATTATGTCTTGTGTGTCTCTACTTTATTTTTGTGCAAGAAAGCAGAAAACAAGTATGGGGGAGATCCCTCAACATGCCAAACACACTCCGACTACACCACTCCATGATTCAGGTACACACTCTGCACACTTTACTTCATACATACATTTATTTTGGATTATGCAGATTACTGTTTCCGACATGATAAAATAAAAATATTAAAATATTTCTAATCATGATTAATCTCAATCTGTGATATTTCCTGAAAACTTGCAATTATTATAAAATCATTTTAAAACCCTATGTTACTTAAGTCAATATGGAATATGTGATGGTAGAGTATGAGTTTCTTATTCTTGATATCATTGTTGCTTGGAGAATTTATTTCAAAATATTCAAAATTCTAGCTACCATCCTCAGTGTTTTATATGCCTGATAAAAATAAAAATATTAATGATGATTATAAAGCTATCTACTCTGTATTGAGTTTGTTCAAAATGAGTTAGATCCTTGTTGAGAGATTTATCATGCTCCCAAGATCAAGACACTATTTCAGTAAGATTCACTCTTCCGAAGTATTATTGTATTAGAGGCATGGGCTATGCAAAAATAGAGATATTTCGAGGAAATAAAAAGGAGCAAGTGCTCGACAACCTCGCAGAAAAAATGAACAAGTGTCCGGCAGTAGAATTAGGGGTACCTCGGTATCCACTTAAAAAAAATGAAATGAAAATGATAGCCCATGGTCCCTCTAATAAGCAATATGCTAGCAAGAGATGACAAAGTTTTTAATTTCCAAAGTCTTTGATCTAAGAGTATGACATTCCCCTCCTCGGATCCCGTTTTGATCAGGCAATAAATGCAAAGTAAGAATGTTTGAGAATTTTTGCAAAATAAAACAACCTCAGTGAGACGTATATAAAAGATAATGAGTGATCTGAGAGAACCTATGAGGATAAAAAGGTATGCTAACTTTCTTTCAAAAATATAACAAAAACTCCAAGTGACAGGATTGAGAAGAAAGGATCTTTACTCTTAACCATAAACATCCCTGACTATGGTACACAGTGGAATTTTAACACCCTGCAATTATATAAAGAGAATGTTTTAAATGTTTTACCCCAGATATTTTTCTTAACCATCCTTTTCTCGAGGACGAGTAAAAGCCTAAGTATGGGGGTATTTGTTGACGGTTCTTAAGTATCAATTTTAATTATCAAATAAACAAGAGAAAGGACCAATATGCAAACAACACCTAGAATTAGGGTTTGATCTGACAGAATTCCATGAGTTTTGTTGTTTATCTGTTTCTGCAGGGGGTTATCGGGAAATAAGGAAGAAAGGCCCACATGTCGGTGTTGACGGTCCTTAAGTATCAAATTTAATTATCAAATAAATAAAGAAAAGGACCCAAATGAAATCAACATCTAGACTTAGGGTTTTATCTGACAGAATTCCACGAGTTTTGGTGTTTGTCTATTTCTGCAGGGGGTTATCAGGAAATATGGAAGAAAGGCCCACATGTCAGGATTACGTAAAGATATTAACGTGCTGCGCAATTATCTAGAAGACTCCAGAAGCCACGAGACCGAAGCGGAGGCGAAACGGGGCCAGACCCTGGGCGCCCGCCCTGCCCCTGAGTCCAATCAGGACTCTGCTTTGCGGGAGATCTCCACCGACCTAAAGGATGAATCTAAACCATACAATCTATGTCGGTTTGATCCAAGGGCCCATATTCACTTGAAGGGACTATAAAACCAGACCCCCTGGCCCCTGGAGGAGAGAGCCTCTCAACCCTAATTCATTGTTCCATCAAGGGAGAAGAAGCCTCTGATCAAGATTAGAGCCACCACATCAATTAGACATCTAGATTAGCATAGCTACATAGGATTAGAACTAGAAGGAGTCAATCTTTGATTGGTTTCCGGATCTGTCAGGAGAATTCTTGGTAATTCTCTAATTGTGCTTCTAATTGCTTTCTAATTATCTTTGTTCTTCAATATTATGAATATGACTTTGTTCTACTTCAATATATTGCTTATGACTTTGCTCTACTTGCTTATATTCAAGATTATATTGTTCTTAGTTTATCATAGTTATGTACTTGGCTTAGTTAGATACGATCTATATACATGCTTAGGATCGTATAGCGTTTATCCATCGGATCCATGGGTAAATGATAGATATTGTGTAGGCGTGGTGCTTATACCGTATTTATCTACGATTGTACCCAATATGCCAGATCGTGGGGTGGTTCGTGATAGTGACAGCTTCATTGATTCTTGTATAGTCCCCCTCTCGTGTATTGGGCTGGCAGAGCAACATTATTACAGGGGAGTGATTGCTATGTTTCTCATATTCCTTGCTAATATCACTATGCATGGGCGTAGTCTTGTCTCACAATGATTGCTAAGTATGCTTGCACTAACTATGATAATGCTAGACTATATAGTTGAGAATAACTTAGGGAATATTCTTGTAGTTCGTTCTAATACCATGCTAATGACTTTCTAGAGTATCTAATTGAGGTGCTTATCATATTTATTATGTGGCTAGATCAGATTAGTTATCCTTGTCACTATTATTACTTCATATATCTTTTATGTGACACTTATCCCTGTATGAAGAGTTAGATATAATGTTCTCAATTATACATGCAATGATAGATGCTCAATCTCATATTCTATTCTGTAATCAATATTGATGATTGTTAATCCCTTCCCAGTGGTAAAAATATAAATAACGATACCTAGAATACTTACCGGTTAAAATGCTACATCGGTATTAATCTGTGCGCTCGCAAATCCCATTTATTATTTATTTAGAAGAGCAATTGCATATTTCAATACCGTGTCTCTCATGTCATGCTGGGGATGACAACTTGGCTTAAGTGGTGTGAGGGATAGGTTTGGCATTTTTGGCACCGTTGCTAGATTTAGAACTTAGTCTACTTTTAGTAATGATGTTAAGAATACCCAACAAGCATTTTTGGCGCCGTTGCCGGAGAAGGTTGATTACTAATCAGGAATGGAATAAAAGATTTTGAGTTATCATTCGCATCACTAATATGATTGAGCTTATCTATTCTCTCATACAGTTTTACCCCGATATTTTTCTATTTTATCTTATGCAGGGGAATGTATGAATAGAAGACATCTTCCAGGAAATTTTGTTGACAATCCCGAAGCATTATTCAAGAAGACGAGAGCCAAGCTAAAGAAATCATCAACACTTCAGCAAGAAGCTTCATCCAATCAAGAAGATCACCGGAACTTGTCTTCAGAGTTCGAAGCCATGGCGAACAAATCGATCCGCGAGTTCTCAGCTCCCACTACGGACAACATCCGCACTGGACCTGCTGCAGAGATCGACGGCAACTTTGAGCTCAAGCCTGGACTTATCAGCATGGTGCAATCCAACCAGTTCTGTGGGAAGGCACACAAAGATGCTAGTGCTCATTTACAACACTTCCTGGAGATTTGCAACACATTCACCATAGCAGGAGTTTCCAAAGACGCTATACTACTTCGCCTCTTCCCATTCTCACTGTTAGGAAGAGCGAAGCAGTGGTTCTACGCTACAAAGGAGAAGAATACTACGTGGGCACTCTGCTCAACAAACTTCCTGGCTAAGTTCTTTCCCATGGGCAAGACCAATGCTCTCCGTGGGAAGATTACAAGTTTTCAGCAATAAAATGATGAATCTGTTCCAGAAGCATGGGAGCGCTTTCAAGACTACATCCTAGAATGTCCCCATCATGGAATGGAGAGTTGGCTATTGATGCAGACGTTTTATCATGGGCTCGGCAACAGTGCCCGAGAGACCATGGATGCTGCAGCTGGAGGAGCATTCTTATCACTTACTATACCACAAGCCACAGCTCTTGTGGAGAAGATGGCGTCCAATCAAAGCTGGAATGAAGAGAGGAGCCAGACACGCAAGAGAGGTGGAGGTATACATCAGCTGAAGGAGGTAGACATGCTGTCTGCAAAGCTAGACCTGATCATGAAGAAGCTCGACGATAGAGCTGGAGACAAGAAAGAAGTTATGCACATCTACGACTCTCACATGACTTGTGAGGAGTGTGGAGACACTGGACACTCTGGCAATCACTGCCCTGAGATGCTTGAGGATGTGAACTACATCAAGAACAACAACAACAACTACTACAACCGTCCTCAACAAAATCAAGGTTGGAATCAACAGAGGCCTAACTACTCAGGTAATTATCAAGGTAACAATTCTTACAACAATAATAATAATTTTCCACCTTTGAGAGAGTTAGTATCTAATCAAGGAAAGCTAATGGATAACCTATCTAAGAAATTGGCATCTAATGATAAAATGCTAGAAAATATAAATAATAGAATGGATAATTTCTCTACTGCCATCAAGAATCAAATTAGCTTTAATAAAATGATTGAATCCCAATTAAATCAAATAGCTGCTGCTGTTCCTACTACTAACCCCGGTATACCATCACAACCGGAAGGATTAGAATCTGCAAATCTTGTAGACATGTTTGATGCAGGTAATTGGAGTAACCCCGTCACTGAATTTTCTACTGACCGTCTGCCGGTCAAGAGAGGCGATCCAGGACGCCCCGTCATCCCGATCTCCATCGGCATGGTGGACTTCCCAGAAGCACTCTGCGACTTTGGCTCCAGTGTCAACATTATACCTAGGTTACTCTATGAGAAATTCTTTACATATCCTTTATTAGAGACAACCATGTGTTTGCAGTTTGCAGATCAGACGATAACTTTCCCAAAAGGAATAGTGAGGAACCTTTGTGTCCGAGTTGGTACCTTATATGCCCCAGCAGACTTCGTAGTGGTAGAGACCGGAAATGATGAGAGAGCACCTATCATCCTAGGGAGGCCATTCTTGAACACCACGGGAGCTATCATCTACGCTAGTGCTGCCAAGATCAGTTTCTACGTCAAAGGGAAGAAGGAGACGTTTTTCTTCAAGAACAAGACTACACAAATTCAAGATCAATCCAGACGTGAATCAAGGAAGAGGACCAACAGGAGGAACAGGAACAAGCAAGTGTGGACCGAGTCACCTAAGATGGTCTCTGTAGTCCATGGAGGCCAAGATCATCAACTTAAGTCACCGTTTTTTGACCAAGAAGGACGACCTAGGAATGCCAAGCATCTACTGCTCCATAAATGGATACAACTTCTACAAGACGATTTGCGACACCGGATCGGGCGTCAACATAATGGCCGCAGTCACTTATCGGCTCTTGTTCGGGACCATGCCACTAAGACCAACATACATTCAGCTCCAGATGGCAGATCAGACATTTCAAGAAGTTAAAGGAATAGTATCTGATGTCCCAGTCAAAATAGACGATCACTTTGTCTACACAGACTTTCAAGTTGTTGACATGGGAGAAGATGAATATGATCCACCCATCATCCTTGGAAGACCATTCCTCAGCACCGTTAAAGCAATTATCTACATTGGAACCGGAGAAGTCCATATGCACTTCCCTCAGAGAAGGTACGCCGTTATTTTACTGACCCTAACTATATCATTGAAGAATCTAAGCAGGTCAGAAAAAGACGCAACCGCATCCAGAGGAGGCAGATCATCAAGGACGGATGGGCAGACTATGAAGGAGAAGTTGTAAGGTCAGAAGACGTTGAATTTAAACAGAATTATCCAGAGGAGATCGAAGCACCGAGTCAGGTATGGAAAATGAAGATAACTATACAAGAAGAGGAGGCGCTGCCGGAAGTACCGACTACGCCACCCAACGAACCTCAGGACAATTAAGAAATTGGAGAGTCCCGTTCGGAGGACTTAAAAACACCGAACGCCTTGCCAAGAGGTAAACTTGGTAGTTATCCTTTCCCTTTCAGTTATTTCAAATAGTTTACTTAGTTAATCATATTCACACTATCTTAAAAAAGAAAATAAAAATGTTAAAAACTGTAAGCCCCATGTGAGTATACGAGTGGCATAAAACCCATAAGTACATTCACTGTGGTGGGATAAAAATAAAAATAAATATTTTTCTGCTTTATAAAATAAAAATATAAAAACAGGGAGTAATATTTATTAAGGAGTCTCAAGATAATAAAGGCTAGATATTTATGCTAACACTTAATCAAGTTCCACAAGCTTTGTTGTCTATTTGATCTCCACAGAAATTTAAGAATCAAGAAGACTAGCAGACGGAGGACATTCTAATCGCTGTCAGAATGCTGCTGACTTTCAAATACACCTCTACCACCTGCTAGCTACACCAAGAGAAATTACGTCAAAATTCAGATTGGGGGAGAGCACCCCCATTTATCACGATAAGTATTTCTATCTATCTTTATACTTATATTATTTTAGAATATTAAAATACACATAAACTATGGGAAAACCAAATAAAGATTTTATGCTTATATATGTCTTTTGCTTAGTGTGTTTAATAAATAAATAAAGTGGCTATGCTAATCTGTATCTAAATAAAACTTAAGCATGGATATGATGAATAGTTGCTCTGCCTAATTTGTAAATTTTAAGTTCTCTCTCAAGTTTAGATATAACTGTTATAATTTAAAGCTTGCTCTAGACCTAAACTTGTGGGATGAAAACTTGATCTGAAGTCTAAGTTGTTAACGGATATGATATGGGAAGGTTGAGCTGCTGTTTATATGTTCCTAGAGATGCTAGAATTCTGGAGAATTTTATCTTTGAAAATCTTTAAAATGTTGCATGATGAGTTCCTGTATGATGAGAGTTTAAATTCCTACCACAGCCATATATACATGCTTGCTAGACTTTGAGCCACACATTTAATATTTACTGCTTATGAGCATTGAGTGTGGTCAAGCTGTGTAGACCCTTAGGAGCTTGTCATGTGGTTAAATCAAGATTCACTTGCACGTTCACTCATATATGCTACTTCTACTCCAGAAGTACCATCCACATATATCCACCCATTCCATCTCCAGAATCACCCAAAAATATTCTACTCCTAATCCGGGAGAGAATAACCAAAAATATTTCTATTTTCCCCTTGTGAAATAAATGCTCAAGTTATCTTGTTACTACCACTTGCTATATTATCTCAAGAGATGAGTGCTCTAAAAAAAGAGAAAAAAATATATACGAGGAAATAAAAAGGAGCAAGTGCTCGGAACCTCAAAAGAAAAGAAAAAGTGAGACGAGAGGTAAAAATGGACAAGTGTCCGACAGTAGAATTAGGGGTGCAAGATACCCACCTGAAAAAAAAGAAGAGCATCTCATTCTCCTCATAAAGTTTCAATAGCAAGGAAGGTATGTATCCCCTCAAAAGAGCAAAGTAGAATTAGACTTCCACCACCATTGTTTTCACCATTGTTATCACCATCACCACCATACACCATTCATTCGCCACCCATGCACATCTTGATTAAACTTATTGGCTTGTTACTTTGGATCCATGGTTTGACTATGCAATAAATGTCTTGTAAGTATGTATATTTTATCTCCCACCTATGAGCTCCAGATATTAAAGCCTTATTAGAGTAGGGTGAGAGAGAAGGCAATGTCACTATGCCTCATACCACAAATACCACATATCTTGAGAGAAGGCATATACCATCAATGCCTTGGTAAGGATCCAAAAATACCACAAAAGAGAGACATGAGAGAATCATACAAGGAATTTCTGAGTTTTATTTGAAAATCTACAAAAACCCCAGAGCTATAGCTGATCAAGAATAAGAGACATGGCACTTGGCTAGACTGTTCTATCTTTTAACCACTCAAGACAGAAGTGACGGTTACAAGTCCCATGGTGAAGGTAAAGAAAGTAAGTTTTAAGTCTTGACAGTTTACTCTTACTCACAGATGAGATCTTATTTATAAAGCATGTGTACCGTCAAATTTTTTTTTAAAAAAATATATATATATATTGCAACAACTTATGATCCATAGCTGAGTCTATCTTTGCTCAGGGACGAGCAAGAGGTAAGCTTGGGGGAGTTTGTTGACGGTCCTTAAGTATCAAATTTAATTATCAAATAAATAAAGAAAAGGACCCAAATGAAATCAACATTTAGACTTAGGGTTTTATCTGACAGAATTCCACGAGTTTTGGTGTTTGTCTATTTCTGCAGGGGGTTATCAGGAAATATGGAAGAAAGGCCCACATGTCAGGATTACGTAAAGATATTAACGTGCTGCGCAATTATCTAGAAGACTCCAGAAGCCACGAGACCGAAGCGGAGGCGAAACGGGGCCAGACCCTGGGCGGCCGCCCAGTTGGTCAGGGCGCCCGCCCTGCCCCTGAGTCCAATCAGGACTCTGCTTTGCGGGAGATCTCCACCGACCTAAAGGATGAATCTAAACCATACAATCTATGTCGGTTTGATCCAAGGGCCCATATTCACTTGAAGGGACTATAAAACCAGACCCCCTGGCCCCTGGAGGAGAGAGCCTCTCAACCCTAATTCATTGTTCCATCAAGGGAGAAGAAGCCTCTAATCAAGATTAGAGCCACCACATCAATTAGACATCTAGATTAGCATAGCTACATAGGATTAGAACTAGAAGGAGTCAATCTTCGATTGGTTTCCGGATCTGTCAGGAGGATTCTTGGTAATTCTCTAATTGTGCTTCTAATTGCTTTCTAATTATCTTTGTTCTTCAATATTATGAATATGACTTTGTTCTACTTCAATATATTGCTTATGACTTTGCTCTACTTGCTTATATTCAAGATTATATTGTTCTTAGTTTATCATAGTTATGTACTTGGCTTAGTTAGATACGATCTATATACATGCTTAGGATCGTATAGCGTTTATCCATCGGATCCATGGGTAAATGATAGATATTGTGTAGGCGTGGTGCTTATACCGTATTTATCTGCGATTGTACCCAATATGCCAGATCGTGGGGTGGTTCGTGATAGTGACAGCTTCATTGATTCTTGTATAGTCCCCCTCTCGTGTATTGGGCTGGCAGAGCAACATTATTACAGGGGAGTGATTGCTATGTTTCTCATATTCCTTGCTAATATCACTATGCATGGGCGTAGTCTTGTCTCACAATGATTGCTAAGTATGCTTGCACTAACTATGATAATGCTAGACTATATAGTTGAGAATAACTTAGGGAATATTCTTGTAGTTCGTTCTAATACCATGCTAATGACTTTCTAGAGTATCTAATTGAGGTGCTTATCATATTTATTATGTGGCTAGATCAGATTAGTTATCCTTGTCACTATTATTACTTCATATATCTTTTATGTGACACTTATCCCTGTATGAAGAGTTAGATATAATGTTCTCAATTATACATGCAATGATAGATGCTCAATCTCATATTCGATTCTGTAATCAATATTGATGATTGTTAATCCCTTCCCAATGGTAAAAATATAAATAACGATACCTGGAATACTTCCCGGTTAAAATGCTACATCGGTATTAATCTGTGCGCTTGCAGATCCCATTTATTATTTATTTAGAAGAGCAATTGCATATTTCAATACCGCGTCTCTCATGTCATGCTGGGGATGACAACTTGGCTTAAGTGGTGTGAGGGATAGGTTTGGCATTTTTGGCACCGTTGCTAGATTTAGAACTTAGTCTACTTTTAGTAATGATGTTAAGAATACCCAACAGTCGGGATTACATAGAGATATCAATGCACCGCGCAATTTTACATCATCTAGAAGACTCCAGAAGCCACGAGACCGAAGCGGAGGCGAAACTGGGCCAGGCCCAGGGCGCCCGCCCTGGTAGCCTGGGCGCCCGCCCCCCCTGCTGGAGCCAAATCAGGACTCTTTCGTTCGGGATATTCCACCGACCTATTGGATCAAGAAAAACATAGTACCACCTCGGCTATCGACCCAAAAACACATAGAAGGGGAGGACTATATAAGCAAGGCCCCCCTGGCCCCTGGAGAAGACATGAAGAAATTATCATAGAGACTGAGGGGTGCCCTCGAAGGAAAACCTCTTCTCTAATTAATATTTCTTTTTAGGCTTAGCAATCAATGTAAGGTAGAAATAGATCTTCTAGTTTCTACTAGATTGAGAGAGATAGAGTGGAGGTGTAGAGTGGAGGAAGCCCGGCCTGTCGGTGTCTACTCCAAGCTTGTACCTGCGGGATCAAGTTCTCCTAACCCGAAGCTTGCTCCTAGGATTCTTCTGTAATTCGACTTCTAAATTCTAGTAAGTTCTTGTTTTATTGTTCTTATGGTTTATGAGTTTACTTTAATCTCTTCGCATAGAGTTTAGAGTAATCATTGCTGGCGTAAACTTGGTGTTTAGGCTGGGGTACTCATAAATATTCCCTGACTAGCTGGACCGTGGTAGTAGTGAGGAACGTGACAATTCCGAGCTACCTTTGTAGATCATATCTCGTTAGCAGGAAGGATAGGGTTTATAGGTGCGGGTTGAACATCCTCTGTGGTGTCTAGATTCCGTTAGCCTCCCCATTAGAATAGTAGATCATCCTTACCAAGGTTAGAAGGAGACTACGGTTGCAGTCTTCTCTATTTATCACTCACATCGAAAGACATTCTTTGTGCCTAAAGGTTAGTAGTAATAGACTGGTTAGTCAGATGCACTCTTTCTCCTAGTGGTAAAAAAATAAATACGATACTCTGGATAATTTCCCGGGTGAAGTGCTCACCGATATCCGTGCGCTTGCGGATCAATTCCTTATTGCGTTCCCAAATATCAACAGCAGTCATGAGTAGCGAATGGTTGGAGGAGTCAGAGCTTTCCTCTGATGTGATCCGTTTGGACACACCTCCTATAACTATACGCTGTGCATATGATTCTGAACAATTTGATGCTCCCTATAATGCTGTTGTGGGGATCAACATCATGTCTGAATCTTTTGCACTAAAATTATTTAAAAATTTGGTCTTAACCCCCACAAAAAAGGTCATAAAGGAATCTTCGGGACGATTAGTCCCCAATCTTGGAATTATTAATGTCCTACCCTTATTGGTAGAAGGCTCCATGGTTCATTTGAACTTCTATATCTTTGATACATGGGAATTTGACCTGTTGGTAGGACAACCTTTTAGAAGACTCCTTTATGAAGGTCATACTGGAAAGCTACACTTTTCTTTTGGAAAAACTTTTAAATTTCCAATAACAATTTCACACTCCTTAAATAATAAGGCCGAGTCATATCTTTTGCCTGATCCTATGGAGGAGGTAAAGGCTGCATCTCTAGAGCTTTTAGATGAACCAGACTTAGAAGACGAAGCTCCTTTCTTCATAGAAGAAGAGGCTGAACCTTCTGAACCTGAACCCTTAGACGAATTTGCAGAAATGCCTAGACCTCCCATAGAGCTTAAAACTTTACCACCCGGTCTTATCTATGCTTTCCTAAATAATAATCCAGAGTTTCCTGTGATCATTAGTGATAAACTCACTTAGGAGCAAACTCTGCGTTTGATGACCATTTTTGAGAAACATCACTCAGTTTTTGGCTACTCACTCAAAGATCTTACAGGAATCAGTCCTATGATTTGTACCCATCGTATTCCGACACATCCTTCCATTTCACCTTCTCGAGAGCCTCAACATAGACTTAACAACGCGATGAGAGAGGTAATTAAAAAGGAAGTTATAAAGTTGCTGCATGCAGGGATTATATATCCTGTGCCGCACAGTGAGTGGGTGAGCCCAGTTAAAGTTGTGCCTAAAAAGGGAGGCATGATTGTCGTTATGAATGAAAAGAATGAGCTAATTCCGCAACGCACCGTCACAGGGTGGCGGATGTGCATAGACTATAGAAAACAAAACAAAGCCACGAAAAAGGATCATTTTCCTTTACCTTTCATAAATAAGATGCTAGAGCGATTAGCGAACCATTCGTTCTTCTGTTTCTTAGATGGATATTCAGGGTATCACCAGATCCCAATCCATCCCGATGATCAAAGCAAAACCACTTTTACATGCCCATACGGAACTTATGCTTACCGTAGAATGTCATTTGGGTTATGTAATGCACCAGCTTCTTTTAAAAAATGCATGATGTCTATATTTTCTGATATGATTGAAAAAATTATGGAAGTTTTCATGGATGATTTCTCTGTTTATGGAAAAACTTTTGATAGTTGTCTTGAAAACATAGACAAGGTTTTGCAAAAATGTTAAGAAAAGCACTTAGTCCTTAATTGGGAAAAATGTCATTTTATGGTTAGGGAAGGAATAGTGTTGGGACACCAAGTGTCTGAAAGAGGTATTGAGTTAGACAAAGCTAAAATTGAAGTAATTGAACAATTACCTCCACCTGTGAATATAAAAGGAATTCGAAGCTTTCTTGGCCATGCTGGTTTTTATCGCAGATTCATAAATGATTTTTCATTTATTGCTAGACCACTTACTCTTTTGCTAGCCAAGGATGCTCCTTTCGAATTTGATGATGCATGTCTAACATCTTTCAATTTATTGAAGAATGCACTCATCTTTGCACCAATCATTCAACCCCCTAATTGGTCGTTGCCTTTTGAAATTATGTGTGATGCCAGTGATTATGCTATGGGGGCAGTTTTGGGACAAACTAAAAATAAGAAGCATCATGCAATTGCTTATGCCAATAAAACTTTGACAGGAGCTCAACTTAATTATGCAACCACTGAAAAAGAGCTTGTGGCTGTTGTCTTTGCCATTAATAAATTTAGATCTTATTTAATTGGAGCTAAAATAGTTGTTTACATTGATCATGCTGCACTAAAATATCTGCTCACTAAAAAAGATGCTAAACCTCGCCTGATTAGATGGATCTTATTACTTCAAGAATTTGACATGGAAATAAAAGATAAAAAAGGGAGTAGAAAATTCTGTTGCTGATCACTTGTCTATAATGTATTTTAAGATTCCAGAGGAAACCCCCATCAATGATTCACTCCGGGACGACATGCTCTACAGGATTAATAGGTCTGACCCCTGGTATGCAGATACTGTTAATTTTATGGTTTCAGGGTATGTACCACCAGGAGCGAACAAGAAGAAGCTTATTCAAGAAAGTCGTTCACATATATGGGATGAGCCATACCTCTTCCGAGTATGCTCTGATGACTTACTTAGGAGATGTGTGACCACTGAGGAAGGATGGAAGATCATCGACAGATGTCATTCATCACCATATGGAGGTCATTATGGAGCATTCCGTACACATTCAAAGATCTGGTAGTGTGGATTCTACTGGCCTACAATGTATGAAGACACGAAGCAATATATTAGAAGATGTGGGCCATGTCAAAGGCACGGAAACATAAACGCAAGAGATGCCATGCCACTTACCAACAACCTTCAAATTGAGCTCTTTGATGTCTGGGGAATAGATTACATGGGTCCATTTCCCCCATCAAAGAAGTGTGAGTTCGTCTTGGTGGCAGTTGACTACGTCTCCAAGTGGGTAGAGGCACTACCTTGCAAGCATGCCGACAACATCAGTTCAAAGAGGATGTTTGAAGAATTTTTATTTCCAAGATTTGGAGTCCCTAGAGTAGTGATAAGTGATGGAGGAGCACACTTCATCAACAAACGCTTCAAGCACTATCTATCAAAACATGGAATCCGTCACAATGTCACTAGCACCTACCATCCTCAGACAAGTGGCCAAGCAGAGACTTCCAACAAGCAAGTCAAGAATATTCTTCAGAAAACAGTCAATGAGATGGGAACGGCATGGAAGGACAAGTTACCTGATGCACTCTGGGCATACCGGACAGCATACAAGACCCCAATTGGAATGTTCCCATACCCGTTGGTGTACGGGAAGACTTGCCACCTACCTGTTGAACTAGAATTGAAAGCACACTGGGCCATAAGGAGATGGAATATGGACCTAGATGTCGCTGGAGATTATAGAAGAATGCAACTATCAGAATTGGAAGAATGGCGAGAGAAAGCATATCACAATTCGAATATCTATAAAGAAAGAGTCAAAAGGTGGCATGACAAGAGGATCAAGAAGAAGGAGTTCGCACCCAGAGATAAGGTATTACTTTTTAATTCCAGGGTGAAGCTTTTTGGGCATGGAAAACTCTGGAGTAAATGGGAAGGACCATTCAAGGTAATCAATTCATCATCCCACGGAGCTATCACACTTCAAAATGACGAAGGTACGTTATTCAAGGTAAATGGTAAACGTCTTAAATTATTTGTAGAGCCCAATAAAGAATTAGAAGAAATAGACGTAATCCATTTCTACCTTCCCATGGAGAATCAGAGCCCGACCTTTTTAATCTGACGTTTTTGGACCACGTATATATTTTTCGAATAAGTTTTGCATCTAGAAGCATGCTTGAGGAAGCGGGCCCACAGAGGGGCCAAGCACAGGACGGGCGCCCTGATGATGAGGGCGGGTGCCCAGCCCCTGTCCCCTCTCAGTCCCGATTTCCTCCATCATGATAAATACATTTATGGTAAACTAAATAATCATACAGATGGAAAGTTTCGCACGCACGGCGGCGGGAGTAGCCCGAGAAAACCCTAGAGGCACTTTTTGACCCCTATATAAACAGACCCCTGACGTCAGTTTTCAAACACCAATTCATACAAGACTTCTCTTCTTCTTCAACTAGAGCTTGCTTAGTCCCTCGCTGCTCCAATGGCCGAAGAGTTCCACGACGATTGGGATGTCATCCCCTACGACCTCAACAAGAAGCCCAAGGAAGACCCTGACGCCTGCGCTCTCGTCCCGGCCAACACAGAGCGACAGCTAGAAACCATGCCATTACGCCATCACAGCTCCGCCCAATCCTACCATGCTCAACTGGTCATCGACTAGGTCATGAAGGCCTCGAGCTGCCACGACCCATAGATGGAAGCTTACTGTAAGGAAGTACGCAAGCTCGAGGACAAGTTGCATGCCCTTGCGCTCATTCACATCGCGCAATGATACAATGAAGCGGCCGAGAGCTCGCCAAGATTGCGTCCACTCAAGGCACTGTCCCACCAGATGCATTTTCAAGGGACCTGCATGAGCTATCCGTCGACCTAGGCACAGGGGCTTGTGGCCACCATGCGGCTCCAAGGACCCTCGTGGGAAATTCCTTCCGACAAGGTTTCTACTGGCCAACTGTCGTTGCTGACGCCATCGAGCTCGTTCGCTCATGCCACGGTTGCCAATTCTATGCCAAGCAAACCCACCTCCCTGCCCACGCTTTGCAGATGATCACCGTCACTTGGCCATTCGCAGTATGAGGCCTCGATCTCATAGGCCCTCTCCAAAGGGCAGTGGGTGGATACACCCATTTGCTGGTAGCCATCGACAAGTTCTCCAAATGGATCGACGCTGGACCCATCACAAAGATCCACACCAAACAGGCTGTCCTCTTCTTCACCGACATCGTCCGCCGGTTCGGGATACCCAACGTCATCATCACCGACAATGGCACACAGTTCACTGGCAAAAAGTTTTTGGACTTCTGTGATCGGCACCACATCCGTGTTAACTGGTCCGTAGTAGCTCACCCTCGAACTAACAGCGAGGTCCGAACGAGCCAATGGCAGGATCTTGCAAGGGCTCAAACCTAGAATCTACAATCGGTTGAAAAAGTTCGGCAAAAAGTGGGTCGAGGAACTCTCCTCAGTCCTTTGGATCTTAAGAGCAACGCAAAGCAGAGCTAGAAAGTATACCCCGTTCTTCATGGTCTATGGCTCCGAGGCTATGCTACCAACAGACCTCGTGTATGGGTCACCTCGACTCAAAGCCTACAACGAGTAGACGAACATGGAGACTCGAGAGAACATGGTCGACCAGCTCCAGGAAGCTCGAGACATGGCCCTCCTCAACTCAGCAAGGTACCAGCATAAGCTCTGACACTACCATGATAAACATGTGCGCAAAAGATACCTAAACGTAGGCAACCTCGTCCTGCATCAACGACAAAGCAATCAAGGATGCCACAAGCTAACTCCACCTTAGGAGGGCAAATACGTGGTGTCCGAGGTCTTGAAGCCAGGAACGTACAAGCTAGCGGATGAAAAGGGGGCGTTCTTCACCAACGCATGGAACAGCAAACAGCAACATCACTTCTACCCTTAGAGCTTCGAGGCTTTACATTTTCATGCACGTATTGTATCGAGACCCTGTGAACGAATATCTGAATAAACAAAAGTACTTTTTCAAAGTAATGCATGTTATTACTGTTGATGGACCTTAAGTATCAAATATAATCAGCAAATAAATAAAGAAAAGGATCCAAATGCAACCAGCAACTAGACTTAGGGTTTTATCTGACAGAATTTCATGAGTTTTGGTGTTTGTCTATTTCTGCAGGGGTTATCAGGAATTATGGAAGAAAGGCCCACACGTCGGGTTTACATAGAGATATTAACGTGCTGCGTAGTTATCCAACATCTAGAAGAGTCCAGAAGCCACGGGAACAAACGGGAGGACGATCGGGCCCGGGGCAGGGCACCCGCCCTCCCCCCTTGGGCGCCCGCCCTGGCCAGGCAACCAATCAGGTCCAACTTCACGGATCATGCTCCATTGACCTAAAGGATCAAGGAAAACCGTGCGATTCATGTCAGTTTGATCCGACGACCCACATTCATTTGGAAGGACTATATAAGCAGACCCCCTGGCCCCTGGAGTAGGGGACCTCTGAACACTAATTCATTATCCATCTCGGGAGAAGAAGCCTCTGATCATGCCCTTAGAGCCACCACATCAATAGATCTCTAGTTTATCATAGCTACGTAGGATTAGAACTAGAAGGAGTCAATCTTCGATTGGTTTCTGGATCTGCCAAGAGGATTCTTGGTAATTCCTCTATTGTTCTTCAATTGTTCATCTTTGTTCTTCAATATTATGAATATGACTTTGTTCTACTTCAATATATTAATTATGACTTTGCTCTACTTGTTTATATTTGCAATTATATTGTTCTTAGTTTATCATAGTTATATGCTTGGCTTAGTTAGATTGGAATTATATACATGTTTAGGATTATATAGCGTTTATCCATGTGTACAGTGGGTAAATGATAAGTATTGTGTAGGCGTGGTGCCTATATCATATTTATCTGCGATTGTACCCTATATGCCGGATCACGGGGTAGTTTGTGGTAGTGACAGCTCCATTGATTCTTATATAGTCCCCCTCTCATGTATAGGGCTGGCAGAGAACATTATTACAGGGGAGTGATTGCTATGTTTCTCATTTACCTTGATAATATCACTATGCATGGGCGTAGTCCTGTCTAGCATTGATTGCCAAGTATAATTGCACTAACTATGATATGCTTGACTTTATAGTTAAGAATAACTTAGGAAATATTCTTGTAGTTCGTCCTAATTCCATGCTAATGACTTGCTAGAATATCTATTGAGGTGCTTATCATATTTATATGTGGCTAAGTTATGTTGATCTATTTAATTATCTTTGTCACCATTTATACTTTATCTATCCTTTATGTGACATTTATCCCTGTATGAAAGAGATATATAAATGCTCTCAATTATACATGCAATGATAGATACTCAATTCTATATTGCATTCCATAATCAACATTGATGTCTAGTAATCCCTTCCTAGTGGTAAAAATATAAATAATGATACTTGGAATACTTCCCGGTTAAAATGCTACATCGGTATTAATCTGTGCGCTTGCATATCTCATTTATTACTTATTCAGAAGAGCAATTGCATATTTCATTATCGCGTCTCTCATGTCATGCTGGGGATGACAACTTGGCTTAAGTGGCATGAGGGATAGGTTCGGCATTTTTGGCGCCGTTATCAGAATTAGAAAACTAAGTCTACTTTTGGTAGTGACGTTAAGAATGCCCAACAATTACCAGTTAAACCTCGACATTAGGAGGAAGTCTCGACTATGACCCATCATAGTCGACACTCCCTCGAGGGCTAGCAGGGGGTACCCCCCACAGGTTTCTAAAAATCAAACGAGTTTTCAAATAAGCTCAATGTTATCTCTCTTACATTTCAAGCCCTAAGGAAACCAAGCATGACCGAGTAATAAAGGCACCTCGAGCCACTTAAGGGCCGAGGGACGTCGAGCCTGAGAACCCCTACGCCTCCGGGCAACGGTAACTCTACTCACTCCCTCACCCTCAAGGTAATCGAAGTCACGCTAATGAAAGATCGATTGAGGAACGCAGACTTAGGCATCAAAGGAAGTAAAAGAAACTCGAGCATAAAAATAAACAAATATACATGAAAACGACAAGTCTTAAGGCCACTCGAGCCATAGCGTTTAATCGAAACAAGTATATTACAATGGGTCCTGACACCCGGATTAGGCTCACAGCCCCTCTGTCTTCCCTTCTGCCTTTAGTCTTCCGCGACCGCACCAGTCTCGGGGGCAGCACCTCTAGCTCGAACAGTTTCGCCATCCTCTCGCCAGGAACTTCCGCGTCGTCGATCAAGGCATGGAGCCTCACCTTGTTCTCAGCGTCAGTCTTGGAGATGTCGGTGACGAAACCATGGGACACCACATCCATATCGTAGGAGAAGCCCGAGCAGACAACTGCCATTGCCCGCTTCACCCCGGTATGAAGTGCGTCTCACACCTGATCCCTCAGAGTGGCACCCAGGTAGTATAGCTGATCAACTAGGGCGTCACCTCGAGCGGCCTTCCTTGACTCATCCACTGGCTCGAGCTCCTAGGAGGTCGAGAGGTCGTTTATCGCAGTCTTTAGTCGACTGGTTAGAGTGACCTCCGCCTCGAGCTGAGCCTTAGAAGATCGGGTGTCCACCTGGGCGGCCAGCAGATCTTCCTCAAGCCCTACAAAGACCGAGACAGGAGGGTTAGACGATATGAAAGAAAAACCAGACAAAAGAAACACGAGAGCACGAAAAACTTACCGCGAATCTTTTCCTCTAGAGCTATGATCTCACCAACTATGTCGGTGTTGGCCATCTCGATCTCCTTCTAGGAGCGAGCTAGATCTGTATTTTTGACCCACAGGTCCTCGATCATCTTACCTGACTCTAAGATAGCTTCCTCCTTCTCTTGCAGCATTCTCTTCAGACGATCAACATTGTCAGAAAGGCCGCGAGAACGGATTTGCTCTATCTCGAGATCCTCGCGGGCCTTCTTCTCAGCCTCCTCTGCAGTGCCTCGAGCAATTTCGCTCTTCAAATGTTCCTCTTTTATTCCGTGGTAGGCACTTCAGGTGGCAACGAGTTCAGACTCGACAAGCTTTTTCTCCTTGTCCAGCTCGACGGCCGCGCCCTTATGCCGCGCGGCCTCCTCCTGGGCCTTGGTAGCCGCCTCCTTAGCCAAGGCAGCCCGCTCCCTCGATTGTGCGGCTAACTCCTTTGCCCTCTCTGAGACCTCTCAAGCGACTTGGGCATCCTCCTCCGCCCAGGAGACCTTGTTGTCCATAGTAGACAGAGTATTCCGAGCCTCGGTTAGAGCAGCTTCCCTCTCCTTCTTATCCTCCAAGGCTGCCGTAAGATCCTTGTAGGCCTAAAGGAGCTTTTCTTGTGACTCGAGGAGTTGATCCTTAAGAAGAGGGAGCTGCTCCCAACCGCCCCTCGTCGCATGGATAAAACCCAACTTTAGGTAGGACGTCTCCTTCAAATCCTGCAGTAGATCACAAGGTAGTAAGAATGCAGGCCTAACAAAAGCTCCCGAATAACAAAAATCCAAAGATACTTACAAAGAAAGCCTGGCCGAGCCCGTTATTGACGATGTCGGACATGAGGCCCACAACGTGCTTCATCCAAAGATGAAGCTCCTCGAGGTGCTCCCACTTCTTCGCCTCCTTCTGGTCGTCCATCATGATGTTGGGCTCGTCCGGAGAAGTGGAGGCTCGAAGGCGGATCCTCCCTAGGCCCCAGTGCTCCATCTCCTCCTCTGTGCGCGCCTTAACGCCCTGGATGAGTTCTTGCACTATCTCGAGTAAGCCCCCGTGCGTAGGAACAGATCAACGAGGGAGGGAAACCGCCCGTCATCATCCACCGACCTCCAAGTCCTGGCCTCGTTAGTGTCGCTGCCGCCAAAGGTCCCAGCCTCGTCTCCCCCGCCGGCGTTAAAATGCCAAGGCCGTTGACCCTAGAGGAACCTCGGGGCGATCCCGTCGATACCATAAATGGTACCTTTGATCTCAGAGCGGGGATCCACCAATGTGCGCATGCCACACGCAAGCGCCACGACACCGTCCGCCCGCCCTGGCTCGGCCAGGATGGTAACATGCCCCCCAGGGCAGAGCCACACGGGAGTCGGGGGACCATAGAATGGCAGCTCCTCTTCCCCGGCCTTGGGCCCTTGCGGTGGCAGCGACCATGGCTTGTGCAGATCTTGCGGTGGCTGCTCGAACAGCCCCTCCAGCAGCTGCTGCTGCTGCTGTTGAAGCTCCTACAGTTCTTGCTACCAACATTGTTCCAACTACTCCTCGAGATGCACTTGCGCCCCCTGCTCTTGCTGCAGATGCTCCGACACCTCCTGCTGTGCCTTCTCCTGCTGCTGCTCCTCCTGCAACTATGGCTGCTGCTGCTCCTGCTCCTACACCTGTTGCTACTGCCGTGCCTGCGCCTCTTGCTGAGGTGACAGCTGCCCCTGCGGACGACGCTGTTCTTCTTCTTTCCTCCACTCCTCCTCGTCCTTCTTCTTCTTCTCCTCGACGGAATGGAGCCCGATGGGCCATGGTGTCCATCCCTCAATCTGAGGGGTCTCGCCCCCTTGTCCATGGCACGAGCATCTGTTGAATGCGAACCACCACCAGACTCATTGCTGATAGTGATGGGGTCGCCCACTCCCCCTGACTGGGGTGGCTCGGGGGCTCCCTCCTGACCATGGGGACGAGGCGTCTTGCCCCGTACAGGGGACGACAGGATGGTTCTGGAGCTATCACCCCCTTCGACGGTCGAGGCGGTGTCTTATCATCGCCAGCGGGTGGTCGAGGGTCGAGGGAACTTGTACACGCCCCAAAGCGACACGTCGGTCACAAAGAGACTCAGCACTAAATGAACCTGACACTAGAACCACGAAAAGAGGAACAAGTCACTCACTCGGTGCCTTGGAGCTTGCCCCCGCCTTGAGCCTCTTGGTCATCGAGGGCTGAGCCTGTTCCAATGGCCTCTTCAGCCTGAGAAAGGAAGAGGTAGATTAAAGAGGTGGAAACCGATGGACGAACAAGACATCGAAAACAAAATCGCAACACGTAGACCTTACCCTACGGGAAGGATCACCCACCTACCAGTTCCTCGACCGGCAGGTCTCGAGCCACCCCGCGTTGTGGCCCCCGGCTTCTCCCGAGCGGGCACGGGCCTCGGTTCCATGCTTCCCGCCGAACGAACGCCGGGACTAGCACTCCTACGGTGCCCTTGCTCCTGGCTCGAAACCGCCACGGTGGCGCGGCCGCGAGTCAACGGCCCTGTTGCCAAGGTTTTCACCCTATGGCCCGTGCCGGACGCCAGAGGGGGTTGCAGCTGAGAAATGATGTGACCTTGCACGGGCGTAGGAGGGTGTCGGCAAGCGAACAGCGCGGCGACGCCTCCTTCCGGCGCCCATCGCGGGGCCTACCTGGTGGCGTTTTGGAAGCCCCCATGCGCGATGTATCGACATCAGTTCGCAATGGGTCTTCTAGGATCCTGTCGAGGCGAGATGCCATCCCCTTGGAGTCATTGCTATCGTCGTCGCCATCATTTCCATCGTCCTCGTCAGGAGAGTACTCCTCCGACTCCCCCTCACGCCTCGACTTGGCTCGGCATTTTTTGAGCGTTTGCCGCTCGAGGTTCTTCTTCTTTTCCTTTGTCTTCTCTATGTCCTTTACGGACTTTTGCTTCTCTGTGGACGCACGCCTTTTTCACGATCGACGTTGTCTTCCTTCACCAGAGGATTCGAGGACCGGGCATCGATCGTCCCCTGTCAGAGCAGGCATAACTCTTGGAGAAACCTGAAAGATTGAGATAAAGAACGACATGACCTACCACAAGAACCGAGTAATGATAGCGAAAAGAGCTTACCAGATCGAGGCAGCCTTCCTCAGGCCTCATGGGTAGGCTGTTGACATGCTCTGGCTGGAAGCCGCCCGCAACAGCCGCACTGACCCTGGCAGCAACCTCCTCGTCTGAGGGCACAATGTTGGACATGCGGCATGCCTCCAGGTCCCGAGATGAAACAACAGGGCCCATCTCGTCCATCCTCAACAGTTGAGACATCAACGGGAGTACCCGTCGATGGTGGACTGCCGAGAGAACGAGCGCGGTGGTCAGACCTGCCATACGCAGCATCTTCAGGGCGTCTATTGACGGTCCTTTAGTCTCAAATTTAATTACCAAATAAACAAATAAAAGGATCCAAATGCAATCGTCATCCATACTTAAGGTTTTATCTGACAGAATTCCACGAGTATTGTTGTTTGTCTATTTCTGCAGGGGTTTATCAGGAAATACGGAAGAAAGGCCCACACGTCGGGTTTACATAGAGATATTAACGTACCGCGTAATTATCCAACATCCAGAAGAGTCTAGAAGCCACGGGAACAAACGGGAGACCGGACGGGTCCGGGGACAGGGCGCCCGCCCTCCCCCCTTGGGCGCCCGCCCTGGTCTGAGGACCAATCAGAACCAACTTCACGGATCAAGGAAAACCGTGCGATTAATGTCGGTTTGATCCAACGGCCCAAATTCATCTGAGGGGCCTATATAGCCAAGGCCTCTCCACCCCAGGGGGGAGGAGAAATCATTATCACAGGAAGCCATCAAAGTTAGGGTTTAGAAATTTCTCTCCCACAAAGAATAAGAATTAGCAACTCCTAGTTCCATCAAGTTCTATAGGATTGATTAGATAGAATTAGAGAAGTAGAGCCTAGCGCCCTAGATTCGGATCTTCATCAATAAAGATTGGTATTATTTCATATCTTTCTCTACTACTTTATTCTAATTGCATTATGTCTCTATTTATTATGTTCTTAGTTTGGTCTAGTCCTATATTTGATATAGTTATGATTGATAATGAGTTTATGTATAAGTTTGCAAAGCGCTTAGCTCTTGACACGTGGGAGCTAAGTGGTAGATCACATGTGGGCGTGGTGCTTAGATGTTATTTACCTGCAAATGTATCCTATTGGCCGAGTCGTGTGGTAGATCGCGATGGTGACAGCTTCGTGGACACTTATATAGTCCACCCTCCGTTGATAGGACAGGCAGAATTTGTATTGCGGAGTAAGTATTGTGATGTTCTCATTTACTTTAGCAATGTTCCTTATACATGAATGACGAGTCTTTTATGCTATATATGATCTTGTAGATAACTAGAGTAGATTGTGACTTAGTAGATAGTAGATAACTCAGAATGCATTCTCTAGCTAATCCGACGTCACCTTACATATATGAGGAGTAGTTTATTTTCTAATCGCTGTGTTATTTACCCATGAGCTTATATTTCATTATCATTGTTATTATGGCTTACCCCCTGCTAAAGCAAGTGACTGTGTGACGAGTTTCTCATTAGTAATCATGTTCTTGCAAGTTTATCTCTAGTCTATGCCTTGATAGATTTTATTGACCTCCACCGTTCTCTTAAGCAAAAATATAAATAACGATACTGTTGACAGTCCTTAATGCTCACATTTAACCGTCAACTAATCATGGAAAAGGACTTATATGCAACCAACACCCAGACTTAGGGTTTTATCAGACAGAATTCCACTAGTTTTCGTGTTTGTCTATTTCTGTAGGGGGTTATCAGAAAATACGGAGGAAAGCCCCACACGTCGGGTTTACATAGAGATATTAATGTACCGCGCAATTTTCTATCATCTAGAAGACTCTAGAAGCCACGGGAACGAACGGGAAACCGAGAGGGCTCAGGGAAAGGGCGCCCGCCCTACTCCTTAGGGCACCCGCCCACCTTTTTCCACCAATCATGATCAACTTTGCGGATCGTGCTCCACCGACCTAAGGGATCAAGGAAAACCGTGCGATTAATGTCGGTTTGATCCGACGGCCCAGATTCATCTGAAAAGACTATATAAACAAGGCCCCTAGCCCCTGGAGGCATACCTCTTCTACAGAATCAAAGCTAGGGTTTCAATTCTTCATCCAAGTAGAGAGGATCCCTCTAGTTCATCTAGTTCTAGTTCTAGTTCCTCTAGTTCTAGTTCTAGTTAGTTCTAGTTGTAATCTAGAAAATAGGGAGAGAGAAGAGGAGAGCGGAGGAGGAGGAGAGAGAAGAGAACAGGCTCAGCCCTTTTTTTACCACACTCACCTTACCATTTTCACCATACCACATGGATTTCACTCCTATCTATAAATTCTTTGCTCCAAAGGGCGATTTATTAGAGCCACCACCATCATCCCATCCAATTCTTACAGATGGCTACGACCTCGGCCCTGATCTGATAGCCATGAATTAGGAGCAACCCTTCTCTGGGCAAGTAGATGAAGATCCATACACCCACCTTAGAGAATTCGAGCAGTTGTGCTCTTGCCGATCTATTTCCGGCATGACACAAGAAACCCTTAAATGGAAATTATTTCCGTTCTCCCTTTTGGGAAGAGCAAAAAAGTGGTATGCTCATTCTGTAGGAGGCGTTAATGGAAATTGGGATGAACTTCGGGACAACTTTTGTCTCGCTTTCTTTCCACTTTTTCGAATCGCTGACCTTAGAATCAAAATTCTTACATTCAAACAAAGAGAGAAGGAAACTTTAGGAGCAGCTTGGGCTAGGTTCACAAGCCTTAGCAATTCTGGTCCAAACCTTTCCTTGCCTGACCATGTACTGTACTCACTTTTATCGTGGTCTAAACAAGGAAGATGCTCTTCACCACGATATTGCTTCAGGAGGCTCATTCACACACAACCTCACAGATGAGGGGAGAGCTATCCTAGAGAGAATCCTTGAAAATACCCCTTACACAGGCATTTATGATGAGTTTCCTGAAGAAGAGAAAGAAGTCGAGCCTGATCCTAAACCAAAATATGAGGAACTTGCAACCGAGTTAGAAATTCCACCTGACCCATCCATTAATTTGGTTGTAGAGAAACCTCCTGATAAAGGAATGCAAAACTAACTAAGGGATGATGATCCACCACCTTTAGAGCATCCCTTTGAATTCAAGGAAGATCTTTTTGAAGATTATTGAAACACCTCGAATTTTCATATCCAAACACGACCTCTAGCAACGACCACTCAATCCATCCTAAGAGTAGAATTTGTTGACATAGAACACATCAAAAGCCTTTTGGCTATTCTGAGTTATGAATGGCTAACAGAAGCAGAGCTGTCTCCTAAGGTAGCTCGAATCATCACTCCTTCAACCATTCTTTTGTGCCAAATTAGAAGGTCCGCTAGGAAGGTCCACTACAATCCATATGTTGGGATAAATGTTATTTCCGAGGAGTTAGCTGACACTCTTTATCCCAACGAGTCAATAAGCCCATCTCAAAATCTTTTACAAAGTCCATCTAGATTAATTCTAGAAAGCCATGGGGTATTAAGGGCAGTTCCTATTAGAATCAAGGACTCTGGAATATGCCTAGATTTTCACATTGTTGACATACCGGAGATTCCTCTCTTAATTGGCAGACCAATTATGAAACTTCTACAACAACAACCACAACGAGGTCATTTAGACTTCAAGGTTGGGAATTCCACTATTGTTGTTCCTCTTGCTAGATCACTTAACACAATAGTGGAACCCAAACTTGAACCCGATCCTATTGAGGAGATCTTAATGCTGACTCAAGAGGAGACGGCCCAACCATTCTTCAATCATGAATACTTTTTTCAAGAAGAAGAAGAGTTGGTAGAACCCGTTGAGCTAGACAAAAATGAACAACCTTCACCTCCTTCGATAGAGTTAAAACCTCTTCCTTCTGGCCTTAGATATGTCTTTTTTTGGCACAACAACCCAAAAACCCCAGTAATTATGAGTGACAAGCTTTCCGATTATGAAACACAACAACTTGTCACTATTCTTGAAAGGCATAGATCAACATTTGGCTACTCTCTCGAAGATCTCACGGGCATTAGTCCCATTCTCTACACTCATCGTATCTCTATTGATCCCAATTTTACACCTTCAAGGGAACCACAGCGAAGACTTAACAATGCTATGCGAGAGGTTGTTAAGAAAGAGGTCCTCAAACTCTATAATGCTAGGATTATTTATCCTGTGCCACATAGTGAGTGGGTTAGCCCTATCCAAGTTGTGCCAAAGAAAGGAGGAATGACGGTCGTTAGGAATGAGAAGAATGAACTCATCCCTCAACGAATTGTCACTGGGTGGCGTATGTGTATTGACTATCGAAAACTCAACAAGGCTACAAAGAAAGATCACTTTCCATTACCATTCGTTGATGAAATGTTGGAACGGCTCGCAAACCACTCTTTCTTTTGTTTCATTGATGGTTATTCTGGATATCACCAAATCCCAATCCACTCATATGACCAAGAAAAGACTACCTTTAGATGCCCGTATGGAACTTATGGATACCGACGAATGTCGTTCGGATTGTGCAATGCTCCAGCTTCTTTCCAACGGTGCATGATGTCTATTTTCTCAGACATGATTGAGAAGATCATGGAGGTTTTCATGGATGATTTTACCGTCTATGGCAAAACCTTCGATCATTGTTTGGAGAATTTAGATAGAGTCTTGCAGCGATGTGAAGAAAAGCACTTAACCCTGAACTGGGAGAAATGCCATTTTATGGTTCAGGAAGGAATAGTGCTAGGACATAAAGTGTCCGAACGTGGTATAGAGGTGGACAAAGAAAAGATTGAAGTTATTGAAAAACTACCACCTCCCACAAATTTGAATGGAATCCGTAGCTTTTTGGGACATGCAGGGTTCTATAGACGCTTTATCAAGAACTTCTCTCAAATTGCTAGACCCCTAACTAGTCTCCTAGGTAAGGATGCACCTTTCATCTTTAGTGATGAGTGTCATGAATCTTTTCAAACTCTTAAAAAAGCACTTATCTTAGCCCCAATTATCCAACCACCTGATTGGAATCTTCCTTTTGAGATCATGTGTGATGCTAGCGATTTTGCGGTTGGTGCCGTTTTAGGACAAACCAAGGATAAAAAACATTATGCCATATCCTACGCTAGCAAAACCTTGTCTGGACCACAGCTCAATTACACTACAACTAAAAAAGAGCTTTTGGCTGTTGTCTTTGCTATAGACAAGTTTAGATCTTACTTAGTGGGGGCAATGATAATCATCTATTCAGACCATGCTGCTCTCAAGTATCTCCTCACTAAGAAGGATGCTAAGCCTCGTCTAATTCGATGGATTCTTCTACTCCAAGACTTTGACATAGAAATCCGAGACAGGAAGGGAGTAGAGAATTCCGTAGCCGACCACTTGTCTAGGCTTCAATATAAGGAAACACATGATGAGCTTCCCATAAATGACTACCTAAGGGATGACACCCTGCTTAAGATAACACATGCAGATCCATGGTACGCAAACTTCGTAAACTTTATAGTAAAAGGCTATGTCCCACCTGGTACAAACAAAAGGAAGTTGCTTCACAATAGTCGTTTCCACCTTTGGGATGAGCCATATCATTTCCGAGTCTGCGCTGATGGACTCTTGAGAAAGTTTGTTCCTATGGCTGAGGCTACTCAAATTATGGAAAGATGCCATGCCTCGCCATATGGAGGACACTACGGAGCATTCCGGACACATGCTAAAATTTGGCAAAGTGGTTTTTTCTAGCCAACGATGTATGAAGATACAAAGGACTTTGTCAGGAGATGCCACCGATGTCAAAAACATGGGAATATCAACTCATGAAATGAAATGCCTCTCACAAATAATCTTCAAGTAGAACTTTTCGATGTATGGGGCATCGATTTCATGGAGCCATTCAATATGTCCGGTAATTGCGAGTATATCTTAGCAGCTATGGACTACGTGTCCTAATGGGTAGAAGCCCTACCTTGTCGATCAGCTGATTCAAAACATGCCAAGAGAATGTTCCATGAAGTAATCTTTCCTCGCTTTGGTATACCTCGGATAGTTATAAGCGATGGAGGTTCCCACTTCATCGACAAAATCTTCCGGAAGTACCTAGCCGATCATGGAGTTCGACACAACGTCGCAACACCATACCATCCTCAAACTAGCGGTCAAGCCGAAACATCTAATAAACAAATCAAAAATATTTTACAAAAGACCGTAGATGAGATGGGTAAGGGGTGGAAGGACAAACTTCCTGATGCACTTTGGGCATATAGAACTGCATTCAAAACACCCATAGGCATGTCACCTTATCAACTTGTATATGGAAAACTTGTGATTTGCCTATGGAAGTAGAGTTTAAGGCTCATTGGGCACTCAAGAAATGGAACATGGATCTCCACCTCGCAAGCGAGAATCGTCTGATGAAACTATCTGAGCTAGGAGAATGGAGAGAGAAAGCCTACCACAATTCAAGGATCTATAAAGAGAGAACAAAATGATGGCATGATAAGAGAATCAAGCACAAGGAGTTAGGTAATTCTTACAAGTAGAATTAGGGGTACTTGGTGCCCACTTGAAAAAAGAGAGAGAGAGAGTGAGAGAGACTGAAAAAAAAGAAAGAAAAAAAATGATAGCCCATGGTCCCTCTAAGCAATATGATAGTAAGAGATGACAAACTTTTCAAAAAGGTCAAAGGTCTTGATCTAGGAGTATGACATTCCTCTCCCTTGCTCCGAGCATTGACATAGCAAAATGCAAAGTATGTATGCTAAAACTTTTAAAGCTCTACTTATATATCTTTCGAGAAGAAGGCAAATGCCTCATTTTTATTCTGGAAACTTAAAAAAAAACTCCAGAACAAAGGTAAGACAAAAGAACTTGAGACATAGTGCTTGACTTGATCGTTCTGTTCTTCAATCACTTAAGACTTTAGTGATAATTTAAGTAACCCCTGTTTTCTTGCTGATTTTAGCTTTGCTCAGGGACGAGCAAAGGTTAAGCTTGGGGGAGCTTGTTGACGGTCCTTAATGCTCACATTTAACCATCAACTAAACATGGAAAAGGACTTATATGCAACCAACACCCAGACTTAGGGATTTATCGGACAGAATTCCACGAGTTTTGGTGTTTGTCTATTTCTGTAGGGGGTTATCAGGAAATACGGAGGAAAGGCCCACACGTCGGGTTTACATAGAGATATAAACATACCGTGCAATTTTCTATCATCTAGAAGACTCCAGAAGCCACGGGAACGAACGGGAAGCCGAGAGGGCTCAGGGACAGGGCGCCCACCCACCTTTTTCCACCAATCACGATCAACTTTGCGGACCGTGCTCCACCGACCTAAGGGATCAAGGAAAACTGTGCGATTAATGTTGGTTTGATCTGATGGCCCAAATTCATCTGAAAAGACTATATAAGCAAGGCCCCCTGGCCCCTGGAGGCATACCTCTTCTACAGAAACAAAGCTAGGGTTTCAATTCTTCATCCAAGTAGAGAGGATCCCTCTAGTTCATCTAGTTCTAGTTCTAGTTCCTCTAGTTCTAGTTCTAGTTAGTTATAGTTGTAATCTAGAAAATAGGGAGAGAGAAGAGGAGAGCGGAGGAGGAGGAGCCGGATCTGTCGGATCTTCCTCAACATTGTACTTTTGCAGCAACTGGTTTGTTCTTCATCGTTCTCTAGGTTCTTCAATTCATAATTTCTGAGTTCTTTAATTACTTTTATATACATTCAATTTATTTACTGGATTCCCGCTTGCATCTAGTGCTCTAGTCTTTGCAATGCAAGAGTAGTAATTAATAGATTAGACGTGGTGTTTAGTCTTGCAATTACCTGGAATTGCACCCAATCCTGCGGATTGTTGTGGTAGCCCTAGGGTAGTGACAGCCCTAACGGTCGACGTATTCCACCTCGTTCGGATCGGTGTTTGTAGGACCGTGGTCAGAGCTTCCTAGCCCCCCTCTCATCTCTTTCTGTGGTTAGTGTTCTGATGTCCCGATATAAGTAATCTTTGAAGTAATTCTTGATTCTTAGATCAACTAGAGAACTCTCAGGAAACTTCCTCTCTTCCCACCAAAAATAATTATATAGTTATCCTTGGGCGATCTTGAATCTTAATTAGTACACTCACGTTCCCTGTGGAAAATCGATACTCTGGAATACTCCTGGGTGAAAGCTACATCGGTATCCATGCACTTCCAGATTTTTCTGTTTGCGTTTAAAATACCCAATAGATACCCAGAATACTTTTCCTGGTGAAATGCTACAATGAGGTATTTTATCTATACGCTTGCGGATAGAATAGATTATTTTCTAGAGAGCCTTTACATTCATGAATACATTTCTACACTCTGGCACCATGCTGGGGATGACAACCTAGTATCCAAGTGGTGTTAGTAAGTGTCAACAAGCATTTCTGGCGCCGTTGCTGGGGAACGGTAAGGAAAGTCAGGAAGTCAGTCAAGGTTATTCACATAAAATATTAGACTAGACTATGGAGAAATAATTGCATAAACAGCTACTATAAAAATGAGAAATCATAACAAGGCACATCTGCTTTGGCAGGTTCACCCTGTTGTTTTTCTATGTTTATATTTTTATACAGGGTATATCAGGATTGACTTTGGTACATTCAACTCTTCATCATTAGAACCAAAGCAATCAAGAAAGAAAGAAGAAGTTAGCTACCAATCATTGAAGTTAGCTACAAGAGACTCTGCGAGAATTTTCTGCTCTAAGCATTGAAGACATTTGCACTAGTCTAGGACACGACGCAAAAGAAGGAAATCTTGAACGTCCAACCAAGCCTAGCCTCATCAATTTGGTACAAGTTACACAATTCAGTGGAAAGGCACATGAAGATGCTAAGACACACTTGCAGAATTTCTTAGAGATTATGAGCATAATCAAAGTGGATGGAGTCAACCAAGATAGCATACGGTTTTGTCTCTTTCGGTTCTCACTTGAAGGAAGAGCAAAGAAGTGGTTCTACACCAACAAAGAAGATATCAATACTTGGACAAACTGTTCAAAGGCTTTTATAGCAAAGTTCTTTCCCATAGGCAAATTGACCAAATCAGTTGCCCTAAGAAGAAAGATCACCGGCTTTCAACAACAAAAGACAGAATCCAATCCAGAAGCATGGAAGTGTTTTAAAGGATACATATCAAAATGTCCTCTCCATGGATTGGCCAGATGGTTACTTATCCAAACCTTCCACTGTAGATTAACCCAAAAGGCTCGTGAGAGCCTAGATGCAATTACTGGAGGGTCACTTTTTGAACATACACTTGGAAAACCAGAACTACTTTTGGACAAGATAGCAGAAGACCCAAGCTGGTTCCAAGATAAAGTTCAACATCATCACCAAACAAAACGAATACTTGAAAAAAGATCAGAGGACCATTGAGGCAGCATACGAATATCTCAATAATCAAGAGAACCCCCAGTAAAGAAGAACCACTGGAAACACCATCTCCAGAGGAATGTAATTCAGACGATTAAAAGATTTGGAGGTCCAGCTTGGGAGACCTGAAAATCCCAAACCCTCGCCGGGAGGTAAATCGGTATTTATCTGCATCATTAATTCTCTCATTTAATTCCTGCATTATCCATATTTATTCATAAGCATTATTATAATAATCAAAAGCCCATATAAATAATATTTACGGTATGTGACAACTCATATTTATTAATTATTGTGGAGGCACAAAAATATTTTCCATTATCACAAGTTTCAATTCTCATAGATTTTCCTGCATTATATGATAGCAACCTTCTAGAAGCATGACCCACACTCCTTGGGTCCCACATGTCATACACCATATCTTGTGATCCACCGATATGTTTCCACTTACCAGCATTTTTCTACCGTCCAACCACCGCCCACTCAACATTATTCTACGTAAGAGATAAGCAGTGGAGGGAGTAAAAAGCAGCCGGGATGGCCACCAAAGGTGGGCGCCCGCCCACCTAAAGAGGGCGCTCGCCCTGTCCCTCCTTCAGCCTATAAAAGACCACCTCCTGCCTCCAACTTCTTCACACAAGCATTCCAGAAAACCACGCAAGTTTCAGTTTCCAGAGAAGGAGCTCTTGTAGTAGAGTATGAAGGAGAGAGGAGAGAAGAGAAGAGTGAAAGGAAGGTTGGTAGTCTTTGAGTAAGAGAGTAAGGTTCACCTAGTAAGTGGTGATCCCACTGTCCAGAGCGGAAAGTTGTTTAGGGGGAGGCGCTGCCAAAATAAAAACTTGTCTTGACGACTAACCCATGGACTACTAACAAGTCAGACAGCTCACCACTAACATTTTTCTCTCTCACATTTTCCATTAGTTGTGTTTGTGTCAACTTTTGTTGGCAGGATGATGAAGAAGGTGAAGAACGCGGGAAAGGTCCTCAAGAACATTAGTACGAGGAGCTCATCCCGACACTCCTCGCACCAATCAGAGCTGAACGTTGACCCGACGCCCCCACAAGCTCCGTCATCTTCATCTGATCCGCAAGACAAGGTCCTCCTCAAGACAGGAGACCTTGGAATGAAGTCCCGTAGGGAGAAGAAAGTTTTCCAACAGCTAAAGAACAAGGATTTCATTCACACCCCCACTCTTGATCCTATCCTGCTACAAGAAATAGGTATGGATACCAAATTTGACTTGATTTTCTAGAGGGTGGGATGGATAGATTTTTGGGACATAACTGAGCTGGGTTCCCGTCTTCTCACCATTGAATTTCTTTGCACTTTGCAATATTATGAGGGGGGAATCGCTTTTCGAATGTTCAAACAGGACATTACGTTGTCTTGGAGAGAATTGAGCGACCATCTCGGTTTCTCTTCAAGATGCATCCTGGACATTGACTCCGACTTGCCCAATCTTGAGAGACACCAATTCTAGAGAGAGATATCTAGGGATGAGTTTTATAATCAAGCCCGAACCAGCGACATGGAACACCCCACTCTTAGGATGTTCCACAAATGGCTCGGGTACAATCTTTTCCATCACGATGATACCAGAAAAGTAAGAGTAGGAGATTTACAACTTCTTTATGCTGAAATAACTAAAATACCCACTTCACCTGTTACTCTTTTAGTTTCTCATTGGCTTAGTATACCTAGTCTCCAGGAACCTGTCGGTTGTACTTCACTCATCACTCGTCTAGCTTCTAGTCTCAATTTGCTAGAAAACTCGTCATTGTAATTCATTGACGAGTTACGAATTTATCATGTCTATGACACATTTAGGCAAGCTCGGATGCTGAACGTAATGTATATGATATACGATAATAAAGGCAAGATTCGGTTACCTGACCCGAACCATGGCCTCTATGTTGTTCAAAATTATTTGATTGAGATTGCAGTGGTACCGGTAAACCAGAGAGCTCCACAGCGAGTGCCATCTGAAAGGATGACCACCCATCAAGAATGCACCTAGTATGGAGCTGATCCCAGGCCGGAAGAAGCAACGTACCTACATTACCGTGACTACAACCGCCGAGTCCTTCGGGACCCGTGGGTTCAACATGCTCAGCCGTAGGAGCCGACACAGGAGACATGGCTGGAGTGCCAAGATCACCAGCGGACAAACCGACCTTCTTGTACGGGTAGGTATTACACTGATCCATATGGAGCCTCAAGGTCTAGGCCCCAGCGCCAATTCGATGCAGTATGGTACTCCGACGCCTTTTATGCTTTCACGAACGACTACTACCAAGAGGCTTGAAGCACCTTTAAAGCAATCATCTACATTGGAACCGGAGAAGCCCACATGCACTTCCCCTCTGAGAAGGTACGTCGCTATTTTACTAACCCTAACTATATAGTTGAAGACTCTAAGTAGGTCAGGACACGAAGAAGACAACGCAACCACAACCAGAGGAGGCAAATCATCAAGGACAGATGGGCAGACTACGAAGGAGAAGTGGTAAGGTCTGAAGACATACAGCTTGAACAAAATTGTCCTAAGGAGACCGTAGCACTGAGTCAGGTGTGGTGAGAGAAGATAGTTGTACACGAAGAAGAGGCGCCACCGGAAGCACCGATTATCACCATCATCACCATACACCATTCATTCGCCACACATGCACATCTTGAATTGACTTATTGACTTGTTTCTCTAGATCCATGGTTTGACTTTGCAATAAATGTTTTGTAAGTATGTATACTTTATCTCCCACCTATGAGCTCCAGATATCAAACGCTTTATTAGAGTAGGATGAGAGAGAAGGCAATGTCACTATGTCTTATACCACAAATACCACATATTTTGAGAGAAGGCATATACCATCACTGCCTTGGTAAGGATCCAGAAATACCACCAAAGAGAGATCTGAGAGAGTCATACAAGGAATCTCTGAGTTTTATTTGAAAATCTGCAAAAACTCCAGAGCTATAGCTGATCAAGAATAAGAGACATGGCGCTTTACTGGACCGTTCTATCTTTTAACTGCTCAAGACAGAAGTGACGGTTACAAGTCCCATGGTGAAAGGTAAAGTAAGTTTTAAGTATTGACAGTTTACTCTCACTCAGAGATGAGACCTTATTTAAAAGCATGTGTACCGTTAATTTTTAAAAGGCATTACAACAACTTCTGATCAATCACTGAGACTATCCTTGCTCAGGGACGAGCAAGAGGTAAGCTTGGGCGAGTTTGTTGACGGTCCTTAAGTATCAAATTTAATTATCAAATAAACAAAGAAAAGGATCCAAATGCAATCAGCTTGCAGACTTAGGGTTTTATCTGATAGAATTCCACGAGTTTTGGTGTTTGTCTATTTCTGCAGGGGGTTATCAGGAAATACGGAAGAAAGGCCCACACGTCGGGTTTACATAGAGATATTAACGTATCGCGCAATTATCCAACATCTAGAAGAGTCGAGAAGCCACGGGAACGAACGGGAGACCGGACGGGCCCGGGGGCACGGCGCCCGCCCTCCCGCCTTGGGCGCCCGCCCTGGTCTGAGGACCAATCAGAACCAACTTCGCGGATTATGCTCCTTTGACCTAAAGGATTAAGGAAAACCGTGCGATTAATGTCGGTTTGATCCGATGGCGCAAATTCATCTGAGGGGGCTATATAAGAAAGGCCTCTCCACCCTAGGGGGGAGGATACATCATTATCAGAGGAAGCCATCAAAGTTAGGGTTTAGGAATTTCTCTCCCACAGAGAATTAGAATTAGCTACTCCTAGTTCCATCAAGTTCTATAGGATTGATTAGATTGAATTAGAGATGTAGAGCCTAGCGCTCTGGATTCGGATCTTCATCAATAAAGATTGGTATTATTTCATATCTTTCTCTACTACTTTATTCTAATTGCATTATGTCTCTATTTATTATGTTCTTAGTTTGCTCTAGTCCTATATTTGATATAGTTATGATTGATAATGAGTTTATGTATAAGATTGCAAAGCGCTTAGCTCTTGACACGTGGGAGTTAAGTGGTAGATCACATGTGGGCGTGGCGCTTAGATGTTATTTACCTGCAAATGTATCCTATTGGCTAGGTCGTGTGGTAGTTCGCGATGGTGACAGCTTCGTTGATTCATATATAGTCCACCCTACGTTGATAGGACAGACAGAATTTGTATTGCGGAGTAAGTCTTGCGATGTTCTGATTTACTTTAGCAATGTTCCTTATACATGAATGAAAAGTCTTTTATGCTATATATGATCTTGTAGATAACTAGAGTAGATTGTGACTTAGTAGATAGTAGATAACTCAGAATCCATTCTCTAGCTAATCTGACGTCACCTTACATATATGAGGAGTAGTCTATTTTCTAATCGCTGTGTTATTTACCCATGAGCTTATATTTCATTATCATTATTATTATGGCTTACCCCTTGCTAAAGCAAGTGACTGTGTGACAAGTTTCTCATTAGTAATCATGTTCTTGCAAGTTTATCTCTAGTCTATGCCTTGATAGATTTTATTTACCTCCACCATTCTCTTAAGCAAAATTATAAATAATGATACCCAAAATACTTTTCCTGGTGAAATGCTATAATGAGGTATTTTATCTGTGCGCTTGCAGATAGAATAGATTATTTTCTAGAGAGCCTTTACATTCACGAATACTTTTGGACACTCTGGCACCATGCTAGGGATGACAACCTAGTATCCAAGTGGTGTTAGTAAGTGTCAACAGCGTCGAGGAGTGGGCGGAGACGGGACTGAAGGGTCTTGACGACACCATAATTCCAGTGCTCCGGGAGCTCCGAGATCAACCGCCCGGTATAGGTGGGAAAAGGTCATCGTCGTTGCGGAGGTAGAACCATTGGGAGTCCCATTGGGCGTGGTTGGACGTCAGCCCGATCAGGATGTATTCTCGAGGCTCCTCCGCTTGGCCCATCTTCTGCACCAGGTAAAGGCAGCCGTCCCACACCGGCTTCCTCACCCCTATGGCCCCACCAGGAGCGCGGAAGAGCTTGCCCCTGTAGAGGTGGAGCCATAGCTCCCAGTGCGGCATCACCCCTAGGTAACCCTCACATACCGCAGCAAAGACCACCGCGGCAGTGATGGCGTTTGGGGATAAATGCTGAAGCTCCATGCCATAGTTGTGGCAGAGCGCCCTCATGAAGTGACTCGGAGGGGATCCGAGGCCGTCGTGATGGAACTTGGCAAAGGACATGACATACCCCTTTGGTGGATTGGGCTCCCGGTGGTCCGCCAACGGCGCGATCCACTCAGGCCGCAACGAGGAAGTACGGGAGCGTAGGACCCCCTCCTTCTCTAGGTCCCATAATCGGCGCTCTGTCATGGACGACGGGCGCTAGTCGTCGAGGGCGACGAGTCTCATAGGCATCCTGGCAGAAGAAGAAAAGGTGGTTCTATGGGTTTTGTTCGCTCGAGGGTGCACTGCGCTTCAAGAAGGCAAGAAAAGACAGCAATGGGGAGCAAAGGCGAGAGCAATGGCGGAATGCGGAAGGGAAGGCCAGGTGAACCAGTGATCTTTATAGACGACCCACCCCAACGGGTAGATCCCACAAACGCGGTAACGTCCCTATTGAATGTGCCGCCTAACGGTCTTCTTTCTCAGCCTGACAGGACGTTACAGATTCCGCAAGCGGCACATTGCCACAATGAGTCTTTCCTAAAAAGGCGCATCCAACGGGTAAGAAAACGAATCGGCACAACTCTTCCTTCCACGGCAAGGTAAGGCGGGCGTGTGCTGCCATAAGAATCTCGAGGGAGCGCAGACTGGCCTGCCAGATGGGTTCGACGGTCGCCCTCAAGTACCAGAGTCAGGGACACCCAATGAGGGGTCGAAAATGAGGCCTGCCTCGAGAACTCGCTGGGAGATCCAAGCCAGGGGCAAGAAGGTCGAGAGGAATCCCCATGGAGGGAGGCATCGAGCCGCTGGACTTTATCGAACAAGACCAGTATCCTAGGCAACACTAGCCCCGCTTACATGAGGACGCCTCCGGGCTGCAGCCAACCCCCTCGAATGGGGCAAGGGTTCTCGCTTGGATCACCCGATAGGAACACACCTTGGGCGATAACGCTCGCTCCATCGGCAGTGAGTAACGATCCCAGCATCAAAAAGGTAAGGACGACCGATAAGGGTCGGAAGCTCCCTTCCAGAACAAAATGCCTTTTTGAGAAAGGGTAAACCAGGAGCGGTCCCATAAAATAAAGCAGTATAGCCCTCGAAGGAGTCAAAGACTCCTCCAAAGGCTCGGGGGCTACCCCCGCGGGGGTCGCTCACGCGACCCCCACGGAAACTCGACCATCAGAAGAGCCTCTACTCGAGCACAAGCACTCAAGCAGAGGCTCGGGGGCCACTGTCAAGGATACCAATAAGGGGTATCACAACCAACATCCATAACGGGGGGATTCGTAAATAAATCGAGACTCTAACTTGACGCTCTGACTTACATACGTAATCGCCTGGTTTCGATGTCGACCATGGCCTCGAACACGGAAACAAGGTCCTACGAATCGATAGGGGTTCAACTAACTGCGACCGTCGAATACGGTAGTGGCTCGAGTGAATCCTACCGCTTATAGCGGGTACGAAAGCTAGGGCATTTAATTCATCTGCAATGCTCCCACCTAACCCGACAGTAATGGGAAGCATGATAGGGAACAAGCACCCGTCAAATCCAAACTTTTCTAGCTTTATCCCCCAGGATGGACAAACGTACAACTCAACACAGAGTAGCAGACGTGATCTCCCATCACGGCACCCCTCGAGACGCATGAAGTCAGCGCTCCACATAGCGAGGCAGCTCGTACGACCCGACCCTCGAGCAGACGTTGACGGTCCTTAAGTATCAAATTTAATCATCAAATAAACAAAGAAAAGGATCCAAATGCAACCGATACCCAGACTTAGGGTTTTATTTAACAGAATTCCATGAGTTTTGGTGTTCGCCTATTTCTGTAGGGGGTTATCAGGAAATACAAAGGAAAGGCCCACATGTCAGGTTTACATAGAGATATTAATGTGCCGCACAATTATCCTACATCTAGAAGAGTCTAGAAGCCATGGGAACGAACGGGAGACCGGACGGGCTCTGGAGCAGGGCGCCCGCCCTCCCTCCTTGTGCGCCCGCCCTGGCCTCGGGGCCAATCAGCTCCAATCTCACGGATCATGCTCCACCAACCTAAAGGATCAAGAAAAACCATGCGATTATTGTCGGTTGGATCCAACTACCCATATTCACTTGAAAGGACTATATAAGCAGACACCCTGGCCCCTGGAGGAGAGGACCTCTGAACCCTAATTCATTATTCATCTTGGGAGAAGAAGCCTCTGATCAACCCCTAGAGCCACCACATCAAATAGATCTCTTGTTTAGCATAGCTACATAGGATTAGAACTAGAAGGAGTCAATCTTCGATTAGTACAGTGGGTAAATGATAAGTATTGTGTATATAGAGGATTAGTACATAGAGGATTCTTGGTAATTCCTCTACTGTTCTTCAATTGTTCATCTTTGTTCTTCAATATTATGAATATGACTTTGTTCTACTTCAATATATTGATTATGACTTTGCTCTACTTGTTTATTTTTGCAATTATATTGTTCTTATTTTATCATAGTTATATGCTTGGCTTAGTTAGATTGGAATTATATACATGTTTAGGATCGTATAGCGTTTATCCATGTGTACAGTGGGTAAATGATAAGTATTGTGTAGGCGTGGTGCGTATACCGTATTTATCTACGATTGTACCCTGTATGCCATATCGCGGGGTAGTTCGTGGTAGTGACAGCTCCATTGATTCTTATATAGTCCCCCTCTCGTGTATAGGGCTGGCAGAGCAACATTATTACAGGGGAGTGATTGCTATGTTTCTCATTTACCTTGATAATATCACTATGCATGGGCATAATCCTGTCTCACAATGATTGCCAAGTATAATTGCACTATGATATGCTAGACTGTATAGTTGAGAATAACTTAGGAAATATTCTTGTAGTTCGTTCTAATACCATGCTAATCACTTTCTAGAGTATCTAATTGAGGTGCTTATCATATTTATATGTGGCTAGTTATGCTGATCAGATTAATTATCTTTGTCACTATTCATTACTTGATATATCTTTTATGTGACACTTACCCCTGTATGAAAGAGTTAGATAAATATTCTCAATTATACATGCAATGATAGATACTCAATTCTATATTCCATTCCATAATCAACATTGATGTTTAGCAATCCCTTCCCAGTGGTAATAAATAACGATACCTGGAATACTTCTTGGTTAAAATGCTACATCGGTATTAATCTGTGCGCTTGCAGATGTCATTTATTATTTATTCAGACGAGCAATTGCATATTTCAATACCGTGTCTCTCATGTCATGCTGGGGATGACAACTTGGCTTAAGTGGCATGAGGGATAGGTTTGACATTTTTGGCGCCGTTATCAGAATTATAAAATTAAGTCTACTTTTGGTAGTGACGTTACTCCTTCCTAGGAAAGGATCACGCGATGGAAGTCAGCGCTTCAACCACCCCTGTGACTGCTGCCACGATGTACAAGCGTGCTCGCGCCTAAGCCAATCAAAGACGATGTACAGGAGCTGAATTCAGGAGTGCACGCACTATCATCACTAAAGTACCCTGTAACAAGACGGCTTGAGGCCACGCCGGTACGGAGGCCTCGAGTAGGTCAGCGCGCCATACCCCTATCGTGGCTTATTCTAACGCCTACTCTCTATAACCTAGGTCTCTCCTTGGAACTATAAAAGGGGACACTGAGGACAATATACGCTTCAGACACAACACATAACTTGTAGAACACAGTTCACATACCACCATCAGCTAGGACTTAGAATCCTTGGCCACATCTGCCTGTATTCACCCCTGTACAAGCACTTAGGTGCAAGATAATACAAAATCCCCTCCCCCGCTGGACGTAGGCCTTCTCTTGCCCGAACCAGGATAAATCTCTATGTCATTCTTGCATCACCATCCAGAAGAGGGAGCACGCACACAAATTCACTTGTTGGTGTTACCCCCCGGGGTCAAAACACCGACAATAGGTAACACGCAGGGCCCCTACCTGGCATGCCAACTGTCGGTGTTTTACCCCTGGGGGGTAACCCGGATGGTGATGCAAGAATGATACAAGAGTTTATCATGGTTCAGGAAAAGAAGGCCCTATGTCCAGTGGGGGGAGAATGTGTATTATCTTGCACCTAATTGCTTGTACAGGGGCGAATACAAGTGGATCCAACTGAAGGTTCTAAGTCCTAGCTCATTGTGGGAGTGTATGTGTGTTGTTCTACGTGTGTCTTGTTCTTCTATTGTCCCCAGCGTCCCTTTTATAGTTCCAAGGAGATGCCCAGGTTACAAGGTATAAGCATGTGAGTAGGCCTCGATAGTGGTATGGCGCTGACCTACTCGAGGCCTCTGTACCGGCGTGGTCTCGAGATGTCTTGTTACAACGTACTTTGGTGATGATGGCGCATGCATTTCCTGAGCTTATCTCCTATACATCATCTGGTATTGGCTTGGGCATGGGCACGCTTCTACGTCGTGAAAGTCGTCATGTCCGGAGTGGTTGGAGCGCTGACTTCTATCGCTCAATCCTTCCCTAGGAAGGGGCGTGTATACTCGAGGGTCTGGCGGTACAGGCAGTTCCATCATACAGGAGCACTGACCTTATCGTCTCGAGGAGTGCCTTGCTGGGTGTTGATATTTGGTAACGCCATCAGGAAATGATCCGCAAGCGCACGGATATCACTGAGCACCTCACCCGAGAGGTTATCTAGAGTATCGTATTTATATTTTTACCACTGCGAGAAAGCGTGCATCTGACTAACTAAATCTATTGCTACTACCCTTTAGGCTACAAAGAATGTTTCTCGATGTGAGTGATGTATAGAGAATAGTGCAACCGTAGTCTCATTCTAACCTTGGTAAGGATGATCTACTGTTCTATTGGGGAAGCTTACGGAATCTAGACACCACAGAGGATGTTCGACCCGCACCTATAAACCCTATCCATCCTGCTAACGAGATGTGGGCTGCAAAGGTAACTCAGAAATGTCACATTCCTCGCTACTACCACGGTCCACCTAGTCATGGGATATCTATGAGTACCCAAGCCCAAACACCATGTTTACGCTACCAATGATTACCCTAAACTCAACCGGAAGAGATTAAAGTAAACTCATAAACCAAAGAACAATAAAACAAGAACTTACTAGAATTTAGAAGTCGAATTACTTAAGAATCCTAGGAGCAAGCCTCGGGTTAGGAGAACTTGATCCCGCAAGTACAACCTCGGAGTAGACACCGACAGGCCGGGCTTCCTCCGATCTACACTTCCACTCTATCTCAATCTAGTAGAAACTAGAAGATCTAATTCTACTCACATTGGATGCTAAGCCTAAAAGAAATTTTATTTAGAGGAGAGGTATTCCTTCGAGGGCACCTCTCAACTCTATGATGATCTTGTTCTCCTCCAGGGGCTAGGGGGTCTGGTTACATAGTCCCTCCAAGTGAATATGTGCCGTCGGATCAAACCGACATTGATTGAACGGTTATCCTTGATCCTTTAGGTTGGTGGAGCGTAATCCCCAAAGAGAGTCTAGGACAGGGCGGGCGCCCAAGGGGGAGGGCGGGCGCCCTACCCCTGGGCCCGATCACCTTCCCGTTCGTTCCCGTGCCTTCTGGAGTCTTCTAGATGATAGAAAATTGCGCGACATGTTAATATCTCTATGTAAACCCGACGTGTGGGCCTTTCTTCCGTATTTCCTAATAACCCCCTGCAGAAATAGACAAACACCAAAACTCGTGGAATTCTATCAGTTAAAACCCTAAGTCTGGGTGTTGGTTGTATTTGGATCATTTTATTTATTTATTTGATGATTATATTTGATACTTAAGGACCGTCAACGACTCCCCCAAGCTTAACTCTTGCTCGTCCCTGAGCAAGGATGGACTTAAGAGTTTCTACAGTGGTTTCATGCCTTAAAAGTAAGATCTCATCTCTGAGTTAGAGTAAACTTGTTTAAACTTAAAACTTACTCATTTTACCTTTCACCATGGGGCTTGTAACCGTCACTTGTGTCTTGAGCAGTTAAAAGATAGAACGGTCAAGTCAAGCGCAATGTCTGTTATTCTTGATTAGCTATAGCTCTGGAGTTTTTGCAGATTTTTAAATAAAACTCAGAGATTCCTTGTATGACTCTCTCAAATCTCTCTTTTGTGGTATTTCTGGATCCTTTCCAAGGCAGTAATGGTATATACCTTCTCTCAAAGTATGTGGTATTTTTGGTATGAGGCATAGTGATATTGCCTACTCCCTCACCCTACTCTAATAAGGTTTTGATATCTGGAGCTCATAGGTGGGAGATAGATAATACATACTTACAAGACATTTATTGCATAGTCAAACCATGGATCCAGAAGAACAAGTCAATAAGTCAAATCAAGATGTGCATGTGTGGCGAGTGAATGGTGTATGGTGATGATGGTGATAACAATGGTAAAAGTCTAATTCTACTTTTGCTCTTTTAAGGGGATACATACCTTTCTTGCACTTTGAAGCTTTTTGAGGAGAATGAGACGCTCTATATTATTATTTTTTTCTTTTCTCTCAGGTGGGTATATTGTACCACTAATTCTACTGTCGGACACTTATCCATTTTCACCTCTCGTCTCACTTTTTCTTTTCTTTCGAGGTTCCGGGCACTTGCCCCTTTTTATTTCCTCGTATTTTTTTTGTTTTTCTCTTTTTTTCTCTTTTTTTTAGAGCACTCATCTCCTGAAATAATATAGCAAGTGGTAGTAACCAAAAATAACTCGAGCATTTATTTCATAGGGAAAAACAGAAATAGGAGAATGTTTTTGGCTATTCTCTCCCGGATTAGGAGTAGAATACTTTTAGGTGGCTCTGGAGATGAAAATGAGCGAATGTGTACTTCCGGAGTAGAAGTAGCATGTATGAGTGAACGTGCAAATGAATCTTGATTTTAACCGCATGACAAGCTTAATGTTGCTCTCCCCCAAGCTGGATTTTGACGTAATTTCTTCTGATATAGCTAGCAGGTGACGGAAATGTATTTGAATGTTGGCGGCACCCTGACAGCGATTACTACGTCCTCCATCTGCTAGTCTTCTTTGATCCTTGAATTCTATGGAGCTCAAATAGACAACAAAGCTTTGTGGAACTAGTTAAGTGTTAGCATAAAATCTCTTAGCCTTTATCATATTGAGATTCCTCCTAATAAATATTACTTGGTATGATCATAAATTTATTTTTATATTTTCATTTTTATAGGACCGGAATATATTTATTTTATCTTTATGCCACCACGGTGAATGTACTTATGGGTTTTATGCCATGAGCATACTCACATGGGGCTTACTATTTTTAACATTTTTATTTTCTTTTCAAGATAGCATGAACCTAATTAACTAAGCAAACTATTTTAAATAATTGAAGGGAAAAGGATAACTATCAAGGTTACCTCTTGAAAAGGATAACTGACCCGAACGGGACTCTCCGTTTTCTCAGTCATCCTAGGATTCGCTGGATGGCATAGTCAGTGATTCCGGCGGCGCCTCCTCTTCGTGTATAACTATCTTCTCTTCCTGATTCGGTGTTACGGTCTCCTCTGGACAATCCTGTTCAAGATGTATATCTTTGGACCTTATTACATCTCCTTTGTAGTCTGCCCATCCATCCTTGATGATTTGCCTCCTCTGGTTTCGGTTGCGTCGCCTTCTTCTCATCCTGATCTGCTTAGAATCTTCAACTATATAGTTAGGGTCAGTAAAATAGCGGCGTACCTTCTTAGAGGGAAAGTGCATGTGGACTTCTCTGGTTCCAATATAGATGATAACTTTGATAGTGTTGAGGAACGGTCTTCCAAGGATGATGGGTGGATCGTACTCGTCTTCTCCATGTCAATGACCTGAAAATCATCTAGAGCTGAATGTATGCTGGTTGTATGGGCATGGTTCCATGGAGTAGCTGATAAGTGACTGCGGCCATTATGTTGACGTCGGATCCGGTGTCGTAGAGTGTCTTCTGAAAAGAGTATCCGTTGATTGTGCACTTGATGCTTGGAACACCAGGGTCGTCCTTCTTAATCAGGACAGGCGACTTGAGTCGACGATCTTGACCTCTTCCAGCAAGGATCCAATGTTTTAAGTCTTCTAGACAAGATTTCTCACCGTATTCATCCTTTAGGTGCATCATTTGATTAGGTGTGGACCTTGACGTCTGCACCCCTTGATACGGTGTCACCTATGTTCTTTGTTTGCCCAGCAGTTCGAAGTGCGGTGTTGGCAATATCCTGCTCAGTGTGTTTGTGCTCATAGATCCAGGTCCTAACTAGTAAACTTGGATTAAGAGTTGCTACAATGCTTTCGTGCCTCACAAGTACACAAGTATTCAAACATGGACTCCACTCCCGATTATAGTTAACTATTCTGACTCAAGACTCACGTATTCTACCTTTCACCATGGGGCTTATAGCTATCACTTTGGTCTTAGGCAGTTGAAAGACAGAATAGTTAAGTCGAGCACTATACTACCTGCTCTTTGATCAACTATTATTCTGGAGTTTTGCAAGATTTTCAAATAAAACTTAGAGTTTCCTTGTATGACACTTTCCAGTCTCTCATATGTGGTATTTTTGGATCCTCTCTAAGGAAAGTGAGTATGCCTTCTCTCTACTATCAGAATATGTGGTATTTGTATCACTAAGACATAGTTGCATTCTCTCGCTCACCCTACTTTTAATTGGCTTATGTGGAGCTCATAGGTGGGAAAGACAATTCAAACCTACTTGCATGTATTGCTTAGTTAAACCATGGATCTAGATAAAATAATTATACAATCAAGTCATATGTGCATGTGAGTGAAATGAAATGAAGTGATAAGAATGAAAGGGGTTATGTGGGGTGATAACTGATGGTGAATATCTAATTCTACATTTGCTCCCTATGGATAACATACCTTCCTAAACTAAGAACAAGGATTTGGCTATCTTTCTTTTCTTTTGCATTGGTACTTTTGTCCTCTTTCTTTCTTTTTCTCTCTTTTTTCGAGATTAGCCATCCCTTTTAATTCAATGATAACAGTAGGGAGTATCAATTGGGATAACTTGGGCTTTATTGGATAAGTAGAATAAGACATTAAATATTTTTGGGTGTCTTCTCCCAGTGTAGGAGTAGAACATTTTCTATGTGCATGTGGAATGTGTGTGTGTGAATGAAGGAATGCGTACTCCTAGGGTAGGAGCAACATAGGTGCATGTCTCCAGGATAGAAACAACACAGAGTGTAGTGCGTATATGTTGGTGATACTTCTAGGAACAGAAGTAGTACATAGTGAATGTGGTGGATGAAAGTGGTTGCATACTTCTGAGGATAGAAGTAGCTAAGATCAATGGATAGAGAGCACATAATATTGACTTTAACTGCATGACTAGTTCCTTAGAGTCTACACAGCTTAACTATCAACAATGCTTATAGGTTCAAATATAAGTGGAAAGGTTTTACTAAACTAATTAGCATGAGTATTTGACTTTGGTAGGTTTTTAAACTCTCATCATAAAGGAACTCATCATGTAGCAATTTAAGGTTTTCAAAATAAAATTATCTAGAATTCTAGCATCTCTACGAGCAAGATTGATAGCAGCTCAAAACCTTTCCATATCATATCCATCAACTACCTAGACTTAGATCAAGCATTTGCTACCCACAAGTTTTAGGCTCAGAGCAAATCATAAGTCTAAACAGTTGTGCCTAACACTCAAGAGAGTACAAGGTTGAAAACTAGGTACTAGTAAGGAATTATGGCAGAGCAACTATTCATCATCTCCATATAAGAGTTAATTCTAGAGGTTCATCTTAACAAATTCATTAGAAGCTCCCCTAGCAAGATTAATTATGAAAGATAAAACATTTATTGAGTTTCTAAGATTATTCATCTATTTATCTTGTCATAACGCACTAGGGATAAATAGATAAATCAGTAAGGGATACTTAGCTCGGTGTACGGGGGTTGCTCTCCCCCAAGCTAGATATTGACATAGTCTGTTGAGATTTCTGATGGGCAGTGAGGATGTACTGATCCTGGTAGAGTATCGTAGGTACTTGCTGTCGGCAATAACACTTGCCTCATGCAAACAGTACTCCGACAGGGCACAGGACATCCTTCTGCATGTTACTTCTTTTTGATCCTTTGAAGCCTATGAAGCTCAAAATAGACAACAAAGCTTGTGGAACTAATTAAGCATTAGTAATAAACCTCTAAGCTTTGAGAGTCTAGAGCTTTCTTATACCCATTTATCTTTTAGCAGGATAAATATTTTTTTTACTTTTCATATTTATAGTATGCAGATAGGAAAATAAATATGCTAAAACTTATTTTTGTGCCACCATAGTAGATAAGTATGTAAGCTAATGCATCATATATTAAATACATGGGGGCTTAGTAGTTTTCTAAATGCAATGCAATACATATTTATTTTGTTTTATAATGCATAACCAATAAAGATGCAACTGCTAATGCAGTTAAGAAAGACAAATATGCTTAAAGGAAGAAGTAGATAAATACCAAGTTACCTCTTAGCGCGGCGTTCGGTAATTTTATGTCCTCCGAATAGGACCTCTTACCATGTTAATTCTTAGGTGCTTTTATCTGGTTCCAAGGTGGAGACCATGATAGTTGCACCTCTTGAGATGGTGTCACCTATGTTTATTGCTTCTCCAATGGTTTGGAGTCAAGCACTAATTAAGGGAGCTAGCAACATCTTCGCTCAATGTGCATGTTCATAAGTCTAGGATCTTCACTTGTAGGATTCTTTGGGAGTTGACTAAAGTGTGTCCTACTCATAGAGACAAGGCAGAGATCAAGTGCATGGGCTCTATTGGTGGGAAAACACCAATAGATCCAAAAGGTTTATTCATTAAACTCCAGCCTTTGGCACATTGAATGAAATAAAGTTGATGTTTATGTGTTTTGCTCAATCTAAACATGGGTGATAGGATCAAATGATTAGCAAGCTTGTAGCATTAAAACACTTGGCCGATCAGATTATTCAACATTATGGAAGGATGGTCTATCTATGCATTTAACTTCATTATTATGACTATCATCTTAAAAATATAGGATGTGCAATATTTCAGATCATTGAAAAAACTACAAGATCAGGAAAGAGATTCTTAGGAGCAAGCATAAAGAACTAAACATGATGAGCTAATTAGATTGGATAAAATGAGATTGTAACTCAAAGCATGTTTGACTCACTACTTATGTGAATGCCAAAATCAAGGAGGATATTTTGGGAAGTAATGATCACTTACCAAGAGATTTTACCTTTCGTATTGATGCATGTTGAAGCTGTAACATTTTGTGGAAACTTTTCTTGCTTGGCTATCTTGTCTCCTTTGTTGTACTCCTTTCTTGCCATTATTTGTTCTCTGTCTCATTTGTGCTTGGACCTTTAGCTCTTCATATTATTTTATCCTAGTGTGTGGAGCGATGAGGAAGAACTTGGTTGGATCATCTAGAGGAGTTGACATTCTTCCTCATGTCTCAGCTTCTCAACCTCAGAGGTGAGAGTGCAAAACATTGCATGCTTTTCTCCTGTCAATCTTTTCTTGATTCTTGATAATTAGTGGTTGACAAGAGAATGCAACTCCATGGAGTAAGTGCTTTGATCATGGATCATGTTTTGTGGCTCCCTACTTTCTTCTTAGCTATGCATGAGTCGTGTCTCCCTTCATCTCCAATATGAGTTCATCTCAGGACTTTCCCAATTTGTATTTGAGATTTTCCTATAGGGGTTAGTCCAACAAAAATATTCCAATATCTACTATAGCCTACTACTGTTGACGGTCCTTAAGTACCAAATTTAATCATCAAATAAATAAAGAAAAGGATCGAAATGCAACCAACACCTAGACTTAGGGTTTTATCTAACAGAATTCCTCGAGTTTTGGTGTTTGTCTATTTCTTCAGAGGGTTATCAGGAAATATGGAGGAAAGGTCCACACGTCAGGTTTACATAGAGATATTAACGTGTGCGGCAATTTTCTATCATCTAGAAGACTCTAGAAGCCACGAGAACGAACGAGAGGCCGAGCGGGCCCGAGGGCAGGGCGCCCGCCCTCCCCCTAGAGCGCCCACCTAGCCCTGGCAGCGAATCAGCGCCCGCCTCGAGGATTATGCTCCACCGACCTAAAGGATTAAGGAAAACCATGCGATTAAGGTCGGTTTGATCCGACGACCCACGTTCATTTGGAAGGGCTATATAAGCAGGCCCCCTGGCCCCTGGAGGAGGCATTCTCATTCTCATTCTCAAACCCTAATTCATTCATCCAAGGAGGAGAGTCTCTGATCAAGCCCTAAAGCCACCACATCAACTAGATCTCTAGTTTTGCATAGCTACATAGGATTAGAACTAGGAGTCAATCTTTGATTGGTTTTTGGATCTATCAAGAGGATTCTTGGTCATTCATCTATTGTTCTTTATTTGTTCATCATTGTTCTTCAATATTATGAATATGACTTTGCTCTATTTCAATATATTGATTATGACTTTGCTCTACTTGTTTATATTTGCAATTATATCGTTCTTAGTTTATCATGGTTATATACTTGACTTAGTTAGATTGGAATTACATACATGTTTAGGATCATATATTGTTTATCCATTGGGTCCATGGGTAAATGATAAGTATTGTGTAGGCGTGGTGCCTATACCGTATTTATCTGCGATTGTACCATATATGTCGGATCGTGGGGTAGTTCGCAGTGGTGACAGCTCTGTTGACTCTTATATAGTCCCCCTCCCGTGTATAGGGTAGGCAGAGCAACATTATTATAGGGCAGTGATTACTATGTTTCTCATCTTCCTTGATAATATCACTATGCGTGGGCGTAGTCCTGTTTTGCAATGATTGCCAATTATAATTGCACTAACTATGATATGCTAGACTTTATAGTTAAGAATAACTTAGGAAATATTCTTGTAGTTCATCCTAATTCCATGCTAATGACTTGCTAGAATATCTATTGCGGTGCTTATCATTATCATATGTGCCTAGTTATGCTGATCAGATTAGTTATCTTTGTCACCATTCATACTTTATCTATATTTTGTGTGACATTTATCCCTGTATTGATGAGATAGATGAATGCTCTCTATTACACACGTGATGATACTCAGTTCCATATTTCATTCTGCAATCAACATTGGTGTTAGTAATCCATTCCCAGTGGTAAAAATATAAATAACGATACCTGAAATACTTCCCGGTTAAAATGCTACATCGATATTAATTTGTGCGCTTGTAGATCCCTTTTATTATTTATTTAGAAGAGCAATTGCATATTTCAATACCGCATCTCTCTTGTAATGCTAGGGATGACAAACTTGGCTTAAGTGGCATGAGGGATATGTTCAGCATTTTTGGTGTCGTTATCAGAAATAGAAAACTAAGTCTACTTTTGGTAATGACGTTAAGAATGCCCAACAAGCATTTTTGGCACCGTTGCCGGGGAAGGTTGATTTACTAATAAGGAATGAATACGGAATAATGAGTCATCATTCACATCACTAATATGATAGAGATCATCAATTCTCTCATATAGCTTTACCCCTGTACTTTGCTATTTTTTATTATTTTATGCAAGGTGATGTATGAATAGAAGACATCTTCTAGAAAATTTTGTTGACGACCCCGAAGCGATAATCAGAAAAACAAGAGCCAAGCTCAAGAAGGTTTCATCATCAACACTTCAGTGTAAAGCTTCATCAAATCAAGAAGATCGCCGAAGTTTCATTCGAAACTTGTCATTGGAGTTCGAAGCCATGGCAAACAAGTCGATCTGCGAGTTCTCGGCTCCCACCACGGACAACATCCGCACTGGACCTGCTGTAGAGATCGACCGGACATTTGACCTCAAGCCTAGGCTCATCAACATGGTGCAAGCCAATCAGTTCTGTGGGAAGGCACACGAAGATGCTAGTGCTCATCTGCAACACTTCATAGAAATTTGTAGCACATTTACTATTTCAGAAGTTCCTAGAGATGCCATACTACTTCGCCTCTTCTCATTCTCACTATTGGGGAGAGCGAAGCAGTGGTTCTACACAACCAAGGAAAAGAATACTACTTGGGCACTCTGCTCCACGAACTTTGTAGCCAAGTTCTTTCCCATGGGCAAGACTAATGCTCTCCGTGGGAAGATTACAAGTTTTCAACAACAACATGATGAATCCATTCTATAGGCTTGGGAGCACTTCCAAGACTACATCCTAGAATGTCCCCATCATGGAAAGGAGAGCTGGTTACTGATGCAGACATTTTATCATGGGCTTGGCAATAGCACCCTTGAAACCATGGATGCTGCATCCGGAGGAGCATTCCTGTCACTCACATACCACAAGCCACAGCCCTTGTGGAGAAGATGGCATCCAACCAAGGTTGGAACAAGGAGAGGACCTAGGCACGCAAGAAAAGTGGAGGTATGCACCAGCTCAAGGAGATAGACATGCTGTCTGCAAAGCTAGACCTACTCATGAAGAAGCTTGATGATAAAGCTGGAGACAAGAAAGAAGTCATGTACATCTACGACTCTCACATGACTTGTGAGGAATGTGGAGATACTGGACACTAAGGCAATCACTGCTCTCAGATGCTTGAGGACGTGAACTACATCAACAACAACAACAACAACTACTACTACAACCGTCCTCAACAAAATCAAGGTTGGAATCAATAGAGGCCTAACTACTAAGGTAACAACTCAGGTAACTATCAAGGTAACAAGTCTTACAACAATAATAATAATTTTCCACCCCTGAGAGAGTTAGTGTCTAATCAAGGAAAGCTAATGGATAACTTGTATAAGAAATTGGCATCTAATGATAAAATGCTAGAAAATATAAATAATAGAATGGATAATTTTTCTACTGCCATCAAGAATCAAATTAGCTTCAATAAAATGATTGAATCTCAATTGAATCAAATAGCTGCTGCTGTTCCTACTACTAACCCCGGTATACCATCACAACTTGAAGGATTAGAATCCGCTAATCTTGTAGACATGTTTGATGCAGGTAACTACTGGAGTAACCCTGTTAGAGAAGTACATAATGACCTTCTGCCAGTCAAGAGAGGCGATCTAGGATGCCCCGTCATCTCGATCTCCATCGGCATGGTGGACTTCCCAGAAGCACTATGCGACTTTGGCTCCAGCGTCAATATTATGCCAAGGGTACTCTATGAAAAATTCTTTACACGTCCTTTATTGGAGACAACCATGTGTTTGCAGCTTGTAGATTAGACACTGAGCTTCCCAAAAGGAATACTGAAGAATATATGTGTCTGAGTTGGTACCTCGTACGTCCCAGCAGACTTCGTGGTGATAGAGACCGGTGTCGATGAGAGGTCACCCATCATCCTGGGAGGCCATTCCTGAACACCTCGAGAGTTGTCATCTATGCTAGTGCTGCGAATATCAACTTCAACATCAAGGGGAGGAAGAAGACGTTTTCCTTCAAGAACGAGACTGCACAAATCCCAGAGCAGCCCTAATATGAACCAAGAAATAAGACCAACAGGAGGAACAAGAACAAGAAGCAAGTATGGACCGAATCAGCTAAGATGGTCACTGCAATTCACAGAGGTCAAGATCGTCGACTCAAGTCGCCTTTCCTAATCAAGAAGGACGACCCTAGTGTTCCAAGCATCGAGTGCACAATAAATGGATACTCATTTCAGAAGACACTCTACGACACCGGACCTGGCATCAACATAATGGTCGTAGTCACTTATCAGCTCCTGTATGGAACCATACCCCTACAACCAACATACATTCAGCTCTAAATGGTAAACCAGACATTCTGAAAGGTTGAAGGTATAGTAACTGATGTCCCTGTCAAAATAGACGACCATTTTGTCCATACAATTTTCAGGTCATTGACATGGGAGGAGACGAGTACGATCCACCTATCATCCTTGGAAGTCCGTTCCTCAGCACTGTCAAAGCTATTATCCACATTGGAACCAGAGAAGTCCACATGCACTTCCCCTCTGAGATGGTACGCCGCTACTTTAATGACTCTAATTATATATTTGAAGATTCTAAGCAGATCAGGATGAGAAGAAGGCGATGCAACCATAACCAGAGTTGACAAATCATCAAGGATAGATGGGCAGACTATGAAAGAGAGGTAATAAGGTCCGAAGATATACATCTTGAACAGGATTGTCGAGGAGACCGTAGCACCAAATCATGTGTGGAAATAGAAGAGAGTTGTAATAGAAGAGGAGGAGCCACTTAAACCACCATCTACGCCATCGAGTGAATCCCAAGACGACTGAGAACACAAGGAGTCCCATTCGGAGGACTTAAAAACACCAAACACCGTGCCAAGAAGTAAACTTGGTAGTTATCCCTTTTTCCCTTTAATTATTTACTTTTCCTTAAATAGCTTATTTAGTTAATCATGTTCATACTATCTTAAAAAGGAAATAAAAATGTTAAAAATAAGTAAGCCCCATGTGAGTATGCTCGTGGCACAAAACCCATAAGTACATTCACTGTGGTGGCATAAAAATAAAATAAATATTTTTCTGCTCTATAAAATGAAAATATAAAAATAAGATTGTGATCCTACCAAAGAGAGTAACATTTATTGAGGAGACTCAACATGATAAAGGCTAGATATTTATGCTAACACTTAACTATTTCCACAAAGCTTTGTTGTCTATTTGAGCTCCACATAATTCAAGGATCAACAAAACTAGCAGATGGAGGACATCCTAATCGTTGTCAGGGTGTTGCCGACATTCAAATACACATCTGCTACCTGCTAGCTGCATCAAAAGAAATTAAATCAAAATCCAGCTTGGGGGAGAGCACCCCCATTTATCCAGCTAAGTCTTTCTATATACGTTTATACTTAACAACGTCGCAGAATACGAAGCCCTCGTCAATGGGCTAAAGATCGTCATCGACCAAGTAATGAAGGCCTCGAACTACCACGACCCGAAAATGGAGGCATATTGCAACGAAATACGTCGGCTCGAGGACAAATTCCACGGCCTCAAGCTCGTCCACATCGCGCGACGATACAACGAGGCAACCGATGAACTTGCGAAGGTCACATCAACTCGAGGTACCGTCCCGCCTGACGCATTCTCGAGAGATCTGCATGAGCCATCCATCGACTTAGGCACGGGGGCTAACGTCGAAGCCCCCACTCCCCATCCAACCGATGCTGTTGAAGCCCTGCTAACGGCAGCAAAAGTAATGGAGGTGGAACAACGTCCTCGTCGACCGTTCGACTGGCGTACGCCGTTCCTTGATTGCCTGATCCGATGTGAGCTACCGGAGGATCGATCTGAGGCCCGCCGTATCGCTCGTTGGGCCAAATCGTACGTAATCTACGGCGAAAGCGAAGAACTGTACCGACGAAGCCCGACCGGGATCTTACACCACTGTATCACCATAGAAGAAGGTCAAAAGCTCCTCAAAGATCTACACTCGGGGGCTTGCGGCCACCATGCTGCTCCCAAAACCCTCGTAGGAAATGCCTTCCGACAAGGTTTCTACTAGCCAACGACCGTAGCTGACGCCATAGAACTCGTGCGCTCATGCCACGGGTGTCAATTCTACGCCAAGCAAACCCATCTCCCTGCTCATGCTCTCCAGATGATCCCCATCACATGGCTATTCGTGGTGTCGGGTCTCGACCTCGTGGGCCCTTTATAGAAAGCTGCAGGAGGATATACCCATTTGCTGGTGGCCATCGACAAATTTTCCAAGTGGATCGAGGCTCGACCCATCAAAAACATTCGCTCTGAGCAAGCCGTCCTTTTTTTCACCGACATTGTCCGCTGGTTCGGGATACCCAACGTCATCATCACCGACAATGGTACCCAGTTCACCGGCAAAAAGTTCTTGGACTTCTGCGACCGGCATCACATCCGTGTGAACTGGTCGGCAGTAGGTCACCCTCGAACTAACGGCTAGGTCGAGCATGCCAACGACATGATTTTGCAAGGACTTAAACCAAGAATCTACAACCAGTTGAAGAAATTTGGTAAGAAATGGGTTGAAGAGCTCTCCTCGGTCCTATAGAGCTTAAGGACAACGCCGAGCAGGGCCACGGAATACACCTCGTTCTTCATGGTCTACGGCTCCGAGGGCGTGCTTCCAACAGACCTCGCGTATGGGTCACCTCGACTCAAGGCCTACAAAGAACAGAAAAACAACGAGACCCGAGAGAACGCAGTTGACCAGCTCGAGGAAGCTCGAGACATGGCCCTCCTAGACTCCGCAAGATACCAGCAGAAGCTCCGACGCTATCACGACAAGCACGTGCGCAAAAGGGACCTGAACGTGGGCGACCTCGTCCTGCGACAACGACAAAGCAACCAAGGACCCCACAAGCTAACTCCGCCCTGGGAAGGACCATACGTGGTGGCCGAGGTCTTGAAGCTGGGGACGTACAAGCTCGCAGACGAAAAAGGGGCAGTCTTCACCAACGCGTGGAACATCGAACACCTACGTCGCTTCTACCCCTAGAGCTTCGAAGCTTTATGTCCTCATGTACATTTTGTAAAAAGATCCCATGAAAGAATATGTGAATAAACAAGATCTTTTCTTCAAGCTAGATTTGCACCTATTCTATAGCAATCACTTGATTAATAAGCATCACATTAATAACCATATCAGGTTTATCATGTAGCCATAACAATCATCATAACCATTAAGTTTCATTTAGTTTATCTACGTTGCCGCTGCTCGAGTCAAGTTCTCACTATCCGGGAGAGACGGCGATTCGAATCGATTCCTATACAGCTGGAGGGGTATTCCTAGTACTCACCCAAGCATACCTCGCGAGGGAAGCTCGGATCACCTTTAGCACAACTCCGGACAAAGTCGCGGGTCCGTGCGGGGCCGCACCCCCAGGGACCGCCAATCTGCCAGGGTCAGGACTCTAACCTGACTCCTCGGTCTTACGCCATTGACTCCCCGCACATCCTTGCTACCAACCGGTGCGCACTTTAACCAGATCGGGGTATCCGGCCGGAGTTGCACTCATAGGCTTCGCGGTAGGAACGACTTATCCGGCCAGCTAAGTGGTAGGCATGCGTTCAACATGACACGAGGACGTACAACGAATCGGTCCTTAACCGACACAGACGGGGATAGATTCGCACCCAAGACCTCCATGCCTTGTTGCTTCACTATCGTCATCCCGCCCGGTCTCAAATTCATTATTAGCACATGGTTATTTCCACGATAGCAAATATAGCCAACCGTGATCAGGTATCCACCTATCTCTCGCAGGTGACAGGAATTCACCTGGCTTCTACCGAGCTAAGCATAGCTAAGCATAGAACGTTTTCCTTATACTAGTAAGGGTTCAGGTAGTTTCATATAGTGGACAAGGTAGGAATATATGCACCAACGATTTCATTCAACTCCTATCACCTAATGCATCATATAAAGTTATACTCTTGTGCTTTTATAAAAAGAGAGGGTAGGAGACTTAGAATGCTCCGGGGCTTGCCTGGAATCCGACACAAGTCAGTTATGTCAGCTTGCACCGTCTTGACGACATCTAAGGTGACAACACTTGTGTAGTCCTTCCATCATCCGGTTAGGTCCACCATAAAGTCCTTCATGCAGTTCATCTAGCGTACCTAAATGAGATGCAATATGCAAGTGCATGAACACATAAAAGTGCAATAGACAAAGCATCACACACAAGAAGCATGGCAAGAGCATGGTTACACTAAACATACTTAAGCACATCTCACTGCTCAACTTAATGATTACACAACTAATATACTAAGATAGAAAAGAATGCAACCAAGTATATCAGGCATGGCATACATATTTCACAAGATCTCAGGTGTATTAACTTGGCCCTTATCAAAGACATAAGTCATACATAACAATATACCAAGCATGTACAGCAATACAAGGAATCTGCCATTTTTATGACTGTTAACAGCAGCTGAGCAAATAAATCATAACTGGAGTTACACAACTCCAAACGACATACAAGAAGACATTCTGGAAAGCTTAAGAAATTATCTACAATTCATCTTTAGACATCAAAGCATGATTCATAAGTTCGGCAGGTCGAAATATTAGAATTTCAGAATCAGGTCCTAACAAGACAGAGAGCAACCATTTCTGAAATCCAACATTGAACAGACATAACTTACAAACCGTAAGGCCAAATACTACCAAATTTTAACAGCAGCTAGATAGCTGAATTATCTACAACTTTGCTATAAACAAGATTCCCAGAAAACATCATTTACATATTGTAATCCAAACAGTTGCAGAAACTGTCCAGAAACAACAATTGCAAAAAATTAATTATTAACTTATATTTCAAACATGCATTTGAGCAAAACCATTGTTACCAACAGTTTACCTATATCTAAAGAACACCAGAAAACATAGTGGTCAATACCAAATAAATTTATTTAATGCCTTTCTTAATTTATTTGGATAATAATGTGAATTAAAGAACATATAACAAAAGTGCTCATTAAATTCCGCCAAAATTACAGTGGCTTCTAAATACTATCCTTAGTAAATTGTATAAATTTCACTGCATTTTAATAAAGATATCAATATCTATGAAAAAGACAAATTGCTACTGCAATTAACCATGTGAGAGCAAGATAAATGCACAAATCATATTTTCTTCAAACACATGGCCATATCATACATAAACAGGATACAAAAATATCATAGGATTGTATTGGAACAACATTTTCCATTTTTACATTTTTATTTATAATTATAAACCATTTATCAAGATCCATGGAGACATCTCTGTCCAAAACATGGACAGAAGCTATCATGTCACATTAAACAGCCATAACATGAGTTTCACATGCCCATAAATTATGGTTATGTACTTTCTAGAAAGCTTACTAAATTGTGAACAACTTTGTTATAAACATCTAGAGCTAAATCTACAACTAACAAGGTCATACATAACAAACAATGCATTCCAGTCTGGGTTTAGACAGAAACTGAAACAGTACTTTAAACTACTATAACTAAACATATGCTTAACCAAAAATTATTCTATTTAGCTTGATGGAAAGCTTATGAAAATTTCTACAACTCATATATTTTCATCCAGGCATGATTCACAACCTAACTGAGTCAAACAATATAAACATGCAGATCCACTCAGAATAGGAGCAAGGCAACACAGAGCATTTGTTATTTTTATAACTCTAAACATGTCATGCCTAAATTCACAAAAATTTTACCAGACATCAAATATCATATGCAAAGCATTCCACAATATTTTCAAATTTATTGGAGCAACAATACAATGGTTATGAAAAAGACAAATATAACAAGAAATTAAAACCGAACTGCATAAATCTATTTTTACCGTTACAACTTCAAACTAAAACATGCAATAATATAGATCTACTAAATATAGAATTTCATAAGGATTCCAAAAAGTCCACATTTGCTATTTTACGACTTTTCTACGAATTTCTATGCATTTTCAAAGTTCATCCATGAAATCTGCAAAAACAAAAGAAAAGGAAAACAGATCTTGCACAGTAAACCCTGGAGTTTTTATGAATCACGCAACAGCCCACAAATTCATATGAGTCTTGGCTTCGCATCTGGAACCCTGGGTTGTTTCTTATTCGAACCCGAGGTCCCTGGCTTCATCTGAACAGAGGACGAACGAACGCAGAGGGCAACTCTGGTGGTCTGGCAAGTCGATGTCGGCGGCGGGGCAAGGGCCAGCAATTGTGGAGGACACCCTCGCGCACCCATGGGTGCCCGTTACACAATCAGAGAGGGCTCATGGTGGTGAGGCCACGCACTCCGGCGGCGCTGCGTACGGCGGCTCCGTCGGTGGAGTTAGCCGGCCACGGACGGGACCGAGGAAGGGGCGTGTCGGAGGCGGCGTGAGGAGATGGAGATAGTTCTACACTTGATTGAGGACGAGGAGGCGCGGATGTGGAAGAACAGTGATGACGACGAGCTTCGCCCGGCCATCCATGGCGAGCAGTGGCGCAAGCGAGGAGAGCAAGAGAAGGTGAGAGCGTCGCGTGGGAGTGGCAGAGGGTGTGGAGGGTGCTCTGTTGCTCGCCTTTGCGCGCAGAGAGGAGCAGGCGACAGGAGCAGGGGAGGTGGGCGGGTGGTGTCCATGCATGGTCGCCACGCACCAGCGACGTGTCCAACCGTTGAGTCATTCTGTCGAACACGTGTCGGGTGATGGAGTAGCCATGGTGGGAGGCGATTTTGGGCCAGCTACGGGCCGAAATTCGACATGGACCAACAACAAAGTTTTCCAAGCTCGGCCTACCCTACAACTTTGATTAAGGTGGCATGGTCGTTAGAGTTGTAGATTAGTAGATAATTTGATGCCAACCCTTGAGTGTCAATGAATTGATAGTGATTAGCAAAACTCAAAATCGATGACCAAAACGAAGTCAAACTAGTGTCATCTTTTGGCATGCTCTTGTCCACAATATGTACTCTAACTTTTATTTTAGGACCCAAGCAAGTTGTTTAGTAAAATTTGGAGAACGCGGAATGCCAACGTGATGAACTGCAAACCTAGACTTAGAAACTCTAAGTGCTGGAAATTATAGCAGATTCAAAC